>NC_041372.1:4549570-4624570 GCF_900634415.1 Cottoperca gobio | reverse complement strand
ATAAATATATCTGATTCCAGTCCTTCAAATTCAATGTTTCTGCATTCTTATTCATCATGTAGTTATATTACTATATATAGACCCTCCTTCTCAATTGATTAATAAACTCAGTAAACATTTTCCTAGCAAGTCAAGTCTTCTTTAATACAGCACAATGTTCATTTCGTCAATTATGGTCAGAAGAAGAAGAAATCTTTCCCTCTGTTGTTATTTTGTACACATTACACAACCATATGCCCAAATATACAGACGCATGCACTAACAGTACCTATACACATGCGTTAATGAAGCAAGGGGGAACAGTTGTGGTTTCACCTCGTCAGTGCCCAGCATGGCGAACTGGCACCGCTCAAGCTACCAGTCCACACTCCGTACTTGGTCTGTGCGGGGACTTGAACAGTTTACACTCGGGTTCCCAAAATAGATTGAGTGCTGGCCCCTCTCTGGCCCCTCACACTGCAATGAGGATTATTAAACAGTTGTTATTCTCTGTCTCTCTGACTCCACTAACACCAGCACCTCCCTCCTCAGACGGGACCCCTCAGTGCTTCAGGTAACCAGCATCTGTGCATCTCTCTTCCGCGTGTATTTTCTTCTCTCACTCGCTCAATCAAGTCGTCTCACCGCTCCTTCCGCTTGCTTGTCCCTCCAGACTTGTGATATTATCAGCTGTATATTTGAATATCAATACAGTGTGAGCAGCACAGTCTTATCTGTGTGTGTAATCTCCTAAGTATTATCCACTCTACAATATAAGCATAGATTACACATATATTTTATCCCACTACAATAACACGTAGCTAAATCTTGATACGCGCACAATATTCATGGCCGGGTTTCCACACATAATAGAGTTATTGATCAGTATGGAGAGAATACATCAGTACTGGGTTGACATTTTTATGGAAAATCTTTTAATGGCTCAATTTAAATCCATTGCAAAGTTATTACAAATTTTCACATAATTGTAGCTTACATTGTCAGAGTCAAATCAATGGTGGTAAAGAGAATGCATTAACTAATGGTCATCAGATTATTTCTTTAGTCCAAGGCCTACCAATTAGATTTTAGATTTCTGCTGCATCAGGATACAACACCGAACGTGTGTCTGAGGCTCGAGAGGTGATTATATTCTTCAGATGTTTTCCTTGTTCAAGTGAGCTATTCTAGTTTATTAAGATCTCCAAGCATCAAACAGTGTCATTTATTAAAGCATTTGCCTTGCTGTTGTGAAACCAAGACAAAGTGTGGCTCAAACTTGCAATATTACAAGTATAGTCATTTGTCCTGTAATTCCTGTAAGTAATTGTGATTTATTTAGTTGTTTATTAGACACTGTTGTTATTCTTTTGCTTTGTAATTGTCATTTGGTTGTCTCTGATATAAGGTTTCCTTTTGACTTATTGTTCTTCTTGAGGTGGGAAGTTGATATAAGCCTCTTTTATCGCGGCGTATTATTGATTGCATCTGCTTTATCTATTTCTTTACTATCATGTTTTATTTTATCATTCCAATTAAGTGTGTGCAAAGAAACTTGCTGAAATACATAAATCCACTTTATTAGCCTAAAATCAGAATGAACATCCCATTCTCTAATTGAAATGCTCTGTAATGGGTTTCCCTGAATTTAATTCTACTCTGTTTGAAAAGTAAAAAATGCTCTTGCTGCCATTTGCAACAAGCACCATGTTCTTTTTGTTGTTAATTTCTGTGTGTGTGTCTACCAAGACGGAGAACATTCCCCTGATGCATCAACCCATCTCATTGTGTCCAGTCAATCCAGTGCATTACCACAATCAATGTAAGAGGTCCTCATCTGCTCCACTCTGATGTGTCTTTGCTGTATTCACATATTTGTGATTCTGGCCCAGTTTGAAGCTCCTTTGAAAAGCACAGCATGAGGCGCAGCTAAAAGCTATCCTGTAGTTGAGAGAGAGAAGGCCTCTCAGCACCAGGCTCTGCTCTCCGCACGCTGCTGTCAATCAGCCACTTTACCACACGCCACCAAAAATCAATTTCACTACATTAGAAACGACATGGATCAACACTCTTCTGGTCGCTTTTGTGTACGGTACATTTATGCGGTCGTACATTTAGCTTGTACTTGGCCGTGGGTATTGTGGGTTTGTGAAGAAGTGAATGGTAATCCATTAACATTGACGACGCTAAGAAATGAGGAAATCTGAACCCTTTTTGGAGACGGAGTGAAAGGTTGGCGTCAAAGCAAATCAGACGCAACATTGATAAAGGAAAAATCAAGGAAATTTTCAGTCAATCAAGTCTAGAAGATTTTATCACATGCACAATAATCTAGTGTCAGTTGTGCTGTCTTTCCAAAATACCCATTCTGTTTTAGTATGTTGCACAAGGACAGCGAATAAGTTCCAATAGCATTCTGCTCTTTAAGTAGTCACTCTCCAATCACAGCATGAAAGCCACTTGCTGCTGTGCCTCTCTTGAATAATATTCCTGAGCATGAATGCACCTGTTTAGTTTTCTCCATATATTTTTAGCAGCATGCTGGCTCTAAATGTGTGTAAGTGTGTATTTATCCGTGTGTGTGTGTGTGTGTGTTTTCCCCTCAGTCGGGCGGACAATGTGCCTGTCTAAGAACGCACATTTATCTGAATACTAGATATTCCAGGAAGAAATTACCAAGCAGTAAGGCAAGCAGCAGTTTAGACAAGGTAGTCACACACACACACACACACACACACACACACACACACACACACACACACACACACACACACACTGGTGCTACATCAGTGTTGCACACCCACGGATGTTTGAGGAAGAACATGACTAGATCTGATGCCTTCTACTCAGGAAATCACAATAACCTCTAAGAAATTAAAAGAAGAAAAACGAGGACAAAAGACGGAAATGAAAGCAGATTAGATCAGAACGTGGGTTCATACAGCTTCCCTCGGTCTTCTGTTGCCGACCATCTCAAACCTTCTTCATGCCGCTGCTGAGGGATAGAGGGATAGAGATTGTTGTGTCTCAGATTGAGTAAGTGAGGTTTGTTTGCGCATCATTGCAGTGAATTATATTGCTGCGAGTGTCTGAACATTAAATATTAATTGTCTCAGAGTACCGCCCTTATGTTGCTGATCTCCACTAAATGGAACACTTTACACAGAATCTATTTGTCACAGTTATTTGCTGTCATCTTATATTTGGTGCTCTGCTAAAGTGAGCTCCCTTCTAACTTTGTCTTTGTTTGAGACTTCAATAAAGACAAAGTGACATTTGGAATGTGAAGGCAGAGGTAATTTGTATTTATTCATCTCTTTGAGAAAATCAAGCTTTCTGTTTTCCTTCCACTTTTATTTATCCAGTAAAGGTTGATGGAGCGTACTCCTTCTGTACAGCAGCATGTGGCTACACACTCGCAGTGTTTGTATTCACGACAGAGAATTAGTGAGCCTCGCACAGCTTTTCCATTATTGGAAGTGACGAGCTCCACTAAAGCAGTCGGACAGTGATTCATTTGCTCAAAGACACTACAGTAGCGTACAAGCAGCAGGAGCTACTCGGATGTTCCCAGCTGGTGTAGACTCTCCAAAAACCCACAAATGGAGTTTGAATTTGTAGTTAACGACTTCCTCAATTATTTGAAGAAAAAGATAAAGAATTAGGCTCCTGACTTAATGAACTAAATAACCATTAAGATGAATTAGCTCTTCGGTCTGTTCTGTTTCTGCCGACTAATATTTTACATTAAATATTGGCTTGTTCAAAACACCAAGTTAGTAACAGTGATCTGTGGGCAAACCTGTATCCAAGGCCTTTCTCTCATTCTCTACAAGAATTCTGAGAATTAGACTCAACAAATCATGCAAGAAAAGCCGTCACGTCCTTATGTACAAAGAAAGTCGTTTTATACACAGCTGATGCTGCATTTCTCTCCCTGTAGGTCCATCAGCAGCATCAAGCCTGGGTTCACTTTCACTTACTGACTCACTAAAGATTGTGACAGTCTTTGAGGAGATCATTTAGCAAAATTGATTAGCACTAATTTGTAAAGCATGTTTCTTTTGTCTTTCCACCTCCAGATACTCAGTGCTCTGTCAGAGTCTGCCAGGGAAGACAATGTGGTGGAATACCCCAAGTCCTTGTTCAGCGTCCTGATAGAGCGAGGGAATACAACGCAGTCGGAGAGGCATTCAGGTAGATTCTGACATTGTTTCCTTCAGCACACTGTGTCCTCTATCAGCTGGTACTGGCGCTACACCTATCGCCAAGGGGGAGCATTAGAGGGAACCCTTCAACCACACAGAAATCATTTTGAGATTCCACACTCGCGGACTTAGCGCGGGAAGGAGAGGTGCTTAGGGTGCTGCCGTGGTTGAGGTATTGTTGTGTGCATTGTGCAAACCCACAATATCTTTTTATTATTTATTGTGAGCAATGCAAGCTGTCTAGATGGTTTCCTATAATATTTTGTATTTCTACACTCGTAGGGGCGTCATGGCTCAGAAGGTAGAGAGTGTAGCAATCTGAATGTTCCTGGTTTGATCCTCAGTGTCCTTGAGCACGACACTCAGCGTGTTTGTGAAGGTTAGCATGTGTCGTGCAGCACTTTGAGTGGTACTTACTAAAAAAGCGTTCACATATGAACGCAGTCCATTTACCAACCAGCGTTTCTCACTCACTTTCGAGAGCCATCTGAAGAAAAACTGAAGCCAAGGTAAACACCTACAATAACATCCATCATTGTCCTGTGCATCCGGCATCACTGCCCCCATATCAGCCGATCCGTTATCGCCCAAGATGAGCAAAGAACGCAGGAGCTTGGCACCAGGCACCCCTTGCGTGGCCATTCAACACCTCCACACAGGCTGAGATCTAGCACCAGACAATCCTGCCACTCCAGATGATCAAACAAGAAGCAAGGAACACCTGGAAAGATGATATACATGGTACATGATGACTTCCATACAAATATGACTGGACAGAGGAATTACACCTTAGCTGTGTAACATGGAAGTCTCCAAATCGACGTGCAGGGGGGATGGATCCATGCAGACCTTGTGCCACCTGTTGGATGTGCTGGTCCCTCTCAGTGTAACCCAGAGGACCTGGCAAAACCCACCCCATCAGCTGCGGACTGGTCCCCCAATATAGGTAGAACGACGTTTGAAATTGCTATGTAGTCAAAAGAAAGAAAGAATTGTGTTATTTGTCTGCAGGTCTATTGATCTGTTATGGCACGAAGGTTTGGACTGGATTCAGAAAATAGTTTGACGAGTAACAACTCCGTGCTGCCAGTGTTGTTATACTGATGACTACATTTCATATTGTTCGCTGCCCAAGACGTCAAACGATGCTGTAAAGATGTGATTTACAATGTTGAAAGGGCGTTATTAAAGTCCTCAGCACAAAAGGGAAATTTAGTCTAACTGTAATGTTGTGGATTTATTGCATAAATCACATTACAAAGAAAAAGTATTGAATGAATCTTGCATAAGTATCATGATGCAACAACCTCTCTCTCTCAAAATTAAATTAACTTAATCAATTCCTCCCTGAATTACATCCAACAACTTGAACGTGAATTAAAATATAAATATAGACGACATTTCCATTATTTCCCATAATGCTTTTTAATGATTAATGAACACTTTGTACAGAATACAATTAAAAGAAAAAACGGAAATGGCTGGTACACAATATTTTCCTGCCTCCCCTTTTTTCTCTCCTCCTCTCATCTCGTTGAGTATCCTGTTCTCTCTTGTTTCACACTGTTCTGACCTGTAGTCCTCAATGAGTACATTAACACAGATGAATAGCCCTGCCTGTACAACCATAATTAGAGCAGAACATTTCATCTGCTAATGTGTTTGGCTAGGTACTCACTGTGCGCACACACCAACCTCCAAGCCGTCGACACACAGCTTTATGAAAAGAAGCACAGCATGAATCACATTTCAGTGCTTCTAGGCTGAAGAGCCTCTGTACTTAATGGCACTTCAGCTTCCCGCTAGCAGCTATATGTGAATTGTTTCCTTAACAACAAGGTTGTATATTTCTGATACATTGTACTTCACTTTTATATTCTAGGAAAACTTGCAGGTAAACAACTTACCAGCTTCAGCCGTACACGAGGGTCAAACATGCAGCACACAAAAGCAAACACCTCTCAGCCGTTTGTTCTCCCGTGTGGCTGCATGGAGCCTCTCACGCTGCCTTGTTGTGAGGAAGTAAGCTCTAGTTGTGAAGAGCGACATAGTGATCTACAGCAGATACTGGAAAACAGATGCTGTCTATATTTGTTATCAATGTTGGCAGTAATACAAGTTCCAAGGTTGATCTGAATGTGTTAATGACAGTTTCCTGTGGAGGAACAAGAGAGGTCAAAGTTACATTGTTAGTGAGTTTCTGTCTGTGTGTTCCCGCAGTAGATAATGACTCACCAGTACTGCCATTCAAATACGAATAAACCAAACTAAAGTTGTAATGTCAGCAGAAAAGGGTGTTTTTTATGTATTCTTAATGTCCGTTTCTCTATTACTCCAATGTTTCTTTTTTTATAGGGACAGATATGTAGCATAACCTAACGCCACACACAACCGCCTAAGCTAATTCAAATACCCGTCTCTGGATGGACCTTTAAAAAAACATAAAACTCATCAATATTCAGTATCAATATATTAATTATATTATTTGTAGCATATCTGTATTTGGAGCCCTGTTCCTTAATGTTAGTGATTTTGCTCGTGTGTGCATTTTGTTCATAATATATATATATATATATATATATATATATATATATATATATATATATATATATATATATATATAATGTCCTTTTAATGATGTAAAAAAAGAAGGATTCAATTGAAATACACTAGTGGTCTTAAATCCCTGTGATACATGTAATTATGCCAGTACAGTTCCTCTCAGCTCCTCAATATTACATTGAAGACAGTGGGTCGTGTCTCACCATGAATCAGTGTGTTAATGGCTGTTTGACGCTTGGTGTCGAGCAAATGAGGTCTAGTAAGCCGGGTGATGCTGTAGCAAAGACCTGAGGCTCACTGTAATTGGAAATGAGAGGGTAGATGCTGTAGCAGAGAGGGTCAGCTGTCTGCACACACACACACATATTCTTTCTCATATAACACCTCTATCTTTTTCTGATTTACTCACACGCACTCACAGCCTGGTTGTAATTAGTGACACAGGGTACTGGTCAAATATAATGCTGCTAATTGGGCTGGCAGGCACCATTACCCAGAGCTAATCACCATTCTCTGGGTGATGAGGCGTCCTGGCCCTCTGACCACGAGCTGCGAGCAAGATCTGAATCACTTTGCCAGAGCTCAGGGAGTCCTGCTACACCAATTAACCACCAAAACTCGCTGACTCACATACTCAGCTTTACCATATTTGAAGGTAGTAATATTCAGGATAACACAGGGAGAGTAATTGATATACAAGTGGTCATTTTGGGGGTGAGGTATTCCTTTAAGGACTCGGCAATGCTCTTCCTCTTCTCAAAGCGTCCGCGAGTAAGACGCTCACCTCTTCTCTACCTGTGGCGGGTGTTTCTTACCTCAGTGTGACTAGAGTCTCATCCTCTGACATGATGAGGCCTTTATGAAAGCCTTATGAAATGCATCTGGCTCATCACAGCCTCAAGGCTATCCAACCTGCGAGGGCAGCAGCCTTCGAATGAGAGAGAGAGAGAGACACACAGACACACAGAGAGAGACACAGAGAGAGACACACAGACACACAGAGAGAGACACACAGACACACAGAGAGAGACACAGACACAGACACACAGAGAGAGACAGACAGACAGACAGACAGGATTGCTATCTGGAAAGAAGGAAGTAACCTGAACAGAGAAGTTTTTCTTTAGCTTTCCACATCAGGAGGCTTTCATTTTCATGCCCATTAAACATGACCTGACTTTAATTGCATTCGAAGCCTCTCGACCAGACCTCATTTCAAATGAGGGTTTTCTAGCACTTTTCCACAATGCTTGATTTAGCTTGGCCTTTCTTGTAATGTCAGAGAGCATTCTCTTTTTATTGTTCTTATAATGGTTTATCATAATTTAATACGCTGACTTTACTGAGTTCCTTGTGGCTATGCTTTGGTGATTGATGTTCCTTAATTGTTCCTATGTGTGCACAGGCAGTGGAAACACATTTCCTCTAACAGAGGGTAATAAATTATCAATCAAAAAGTTAGTTTATACAAACACATTAATTTAATTATGATGGGCTGTGTAGTTTTTGCAATCAGTTTTGGGACTTTCCATGTGTTATGGTTGGCCTCCTGATGGACTTCAGTTTGCTAAGTCCAGTTGAGCTATCTCCATTTGATACTGAACAGATGGACTTATATTTTAATATCAGTAGATTGATGTCATTTTGCATTAATAATAATAATCATTTTAATAGCTATTTCATTACTTTAAAGAAGCGCACATTGCTACTCTTCGCTTCTCGTCCTTTCATGTTGTGCTAGGAATGGATCACCACGGCCAGGATGAGAACAGCAACTGATAACTCTTTCAACAGCTAAGTATTGTTAGACTCTCTCCTTAAAGTCTCTTTTCTCTGGCCCTTTGCAGTTTGAGTTCTCTCTCCAATCCCTTTGCAGGTGTGTGTGTGTGTGTGTGCCTGTGTGTGTGCCTGTGTGTGAGAGAGAGCGAGTGTTTATCCAGGCTGCTGACAGACAGTTGGGAGAGCAGGTGATCAAGCTACGTTGTAGCCTCTTTAAGATCAGTGTCACACGGGAGAAGGTGGAGGCCATGTCTGTACAGCGGAGAGCACGAAGCAGGTGGCAGAGTTCCAGAGACATTGTGACGAGTAACTGTCCGTCATCGTGCAGCAGAAGACAGCTTGACAAGCAGCAGAAGGTAAGCCTTGGATAGTATCTTCACTATCTGTCCATGTTAGCGCTGACATGGAATCTTCTTGATGTCAAAACTAAAATACAGGTTTTATTTCCTCCACCTTTGGCTGTCCTACTTTCTTTTATCAAACACACAGTTGGACATTCAACTTACCCCATGTAGTAGACTTTCAGAAACAAGACACAATATGACAAGTCAGAAATGTATCCTTGCATTGCTTATATAAAGAGCTCATCATGTGCTGCTCACAGGTAAGAACATGTGAGTTTGTCTGTGTGAGCATCTGTGTCTGGGTGGTTGCTTGCAATGTTAAAGTTGCTGGTGGTTCACAACTTCTTTCCAAATTGAAATAGCTCAACAACTGTTGACTGGATTATCACGACATTTTTCATTTAGATATACATGTTCACCAGAGTGAATCCCTCATGACTTTGTTGACCTGCTGACAGCTCTTCTCGCACCACAGGTGGCAATGCCTCACTAAATACAGCATTCAGAAAGATGCATTCAGATAAATAGATGGCCAATGGCCAAATGATTTTCTGGCTGACAAGCCAACATGTATAGAATTTGTTAATCTCTAAGTATCTGACCTTTTTACCAGAAGAAAAGTTAATAAATGAGCATCTGACTCAACAAGAACCCTGTGGTCATCCTTGCGACTATTGTCGGTCCTTTCTCATGTACTATAGAGTCTCTGAATAAAAGGAACATGACAAAGATCAAGTTCCGTGGCTGTGCCCCAGCACTGGTGCAGACAGCGATGATCCTCCAGGGCAAAGAGCCCACCTGGGCGGAGGCCAAGAGCCAGCTGGGAGAGAGACAGCAGCAGGATGAAGGGATGAATAAGAGAAGGAAATTAAAGGAGAGAGGCCGGGAGACAGAGCCATTTGGCGCTGGCAGAGAGGAACACATAGAAAACGGTAGCACTACCTTCAAAATGAGCAGGAGTAAAACCTGACAAGCATAGAAAGAAACAAAGGAAAGGTAGAACTACTATATGTTCCTTATCTTGGTACCTAAAGGATCATTTGTAGTATTTTCATTTGCATCGCGTCGCCAAATGTTTAATTGAATCTGTGTCGGAGTAGCAGCAAACCTAAGATGAGGATCCATTGAACTCCTCTTCACCAAGCAATTTGTTGATACATGAGAAGGTTCAAGAGTTGAGAATGGGAGTTAAGTTTTGGAATATCGTTGGTCTGTCCGTTTATGAAAGATCTCTGTGCAAAACCTCCCATACGTCCGACATTTGTGTCTTGCTTCGCCTGTGTTTCACACCTGAAGCTTTTGAATCTCTAAAGTGCTTCTTCTCTTCCAATTACCCGCGAGTTGGAACCACACTGATTTTAATTTGGCAACAAATATCAATTTTTTGGATTACAGCAGATGAAATTCCCACATTCACTATAATATCTTAAGTTTTTATTGTAATTAAATGCTGCTTACAAAGGAAGAGGTGTAGATTTTGTAGAAAAGGATTTTCTCAAGTGCTGCAAAGTATAATGAAGTGTGATGGTGTGCAGGTAAGAGGTGAAACTTCTGACTCTGCTAAACCCAATCTTGATGATCACATTCCTGTAACGGTAGTGTTGGAAAAAAACAGATCAAAAGACATAAAACACAAAGCAGCAGGGGGAGATCACAAGAGAGGGCACAAAGCAAGGGAACATTTCTCAGAGTAGGAAATTAATCAAATAAAAATAAAAAAAGGAAAAAATACCTACAAACGACATACCCAAAGTAAATTGAAAGCTGCTCTTCAACCATTTGCACCAGCTGCATGATTTTGGTTTCATTCAAAAGATAACTCTCTTATTGTTCTTGCAAAACTTGCGTGCTTCTGGCACTGAGTAATAGTGGTCTGAATATACTGAATTTTAAGAAAATACACTCTGCCTGAAGTTTGTTGTTGAAAAAGATGTTGAAGAAGATGGGTATAACTGGTAGTCCCGAGCTGAAATACACAATAGAAACAGAACCGAGTGTTATCAAGTTCACCACCAAATTTCAGATAAAAAGGGAAAAAAACTTAATTTATTAGACAGGTTTGTCTAAGAGTAACATCAGGCGTACACCAACTGTGCAATATGTACATGTACATATTATAATATTTATTAATATTGTTTTTTGTTTTTTTTTATAAATAACTATTATATACCCATATTACCTGTTAGTAGTAATCACACAGAGTAAGTGAAGTATGAAGACATTTTTTTTCTAATATTTGTATGTTTTTTTGTATTTTTTTTGTACAATAAATAATAAATATTATTTTGGAAATACATTTTATTTTGAAAAAGCAAACCATGGGAAGTGACGCATCTAACGAAAGAGGCGCACATTTCCTTTACGATGCGCGCGCCACCAGGACGCTGAGCTGTTCCAGGGTCAGTTTGTAACAAAAGAAGTGGGTGGGCACTTTCTTATCAAGTTGATACTCATTGGCTCATGAAGGTTGTAAAAGACCCATCGAAGCTCCGATTGGCTCAAATGAAGTGTCAATCTAACGCTGAGAGCCCGCGCTAAAACCAGGACGTGTCTGAACCGTGATGAGCGCACGAGATATTAAGTTATGACGGTTTATGATCACACAATGTAAACATCGATCAGCTGATTTCACAGATTGCAACACCTGTTCATGGACTTTTATCGATGTGACGATGTTCACAGTGGATATCTTTTTCCCGGAAACGAACGTGTGAACCTCTGGCAAAGCCTTAGGAGCGTCTTTTTCAAAATATTGCTGAAAAGAGGATATTTATGAGGCTTTATAGGTAAGTTGGCTCAAAGTTATGATTTTGATTTTGAGTGTACTTGCTAGGTTGAGGAGCTGATTGCACCGCTAAGCTTTCCAAAAAAAAAATTCAGAATTCAAAAATGTCCATGTACAGGCACAATAAAACACCTGCTGGGCCCGCCGGCGGGCCCGCACACTCTAAGAGGAGATGATTTGCCAGAATTGTGTGTTTTCATAGGACGACCAGTCAGATCATACTGTAGATAACACACACACACACACACACACACACACACACACACACACACACACACACATACTGCTATATAACTGCCATCTGCCCTCTCCTCAGGTACGTTAAGATGTTCACCAGGGATCGGTTTCCCATCCGAGGCCAAGGCAGTGAGGGACTGGGGCAGTCAGGGCGTGCCCTCCAACACATTCTCTATGATGTCAAACATGTCAAACAGTTATCAGGGAAGCAAACAGGTGTCCGAGTCCTCCAAAATATTCCCCAATATTCTGTCCTGAGTGGCATCAAGTAGGAGAAGTGAACAACAACACTTTCAGCTTTTAGTATGAAGCAAATCAAAATCCCTTTGGCTGAGCAAAGACACACTTTCACCAGTCTGCTAATGAGGCCAGTATTCCACTAGTGTTCTGTCTAAATGTACATTCCTGGAACAAAATCATGCATGTTTAAGTGTTCCCATAGAGAACACAGGAATTTAGACTGTAATCTAATTGTACACACATGTCAGAATATTTATGACATAAACATTTTTGTGTTTTGCTGTTACTGTACATTTGTTTTTGATCAAGTTCTGTACATGGAGCAGCTGTGAACACACAGGCTACTGGGCGAAGACACAAAGTTTTAGGAATTAATAATCTTACAATGTAAGTAAAATGCGTCTTCCCATTGTTCTGGTTGACGGTGTCGACACTAAGTGTGTGTGGAATGTACACACAGACGTTGAAATGCCTTTATTGTTGTTGCTACTTGATTAAACATGTCTGGGGAATCTATTCCCTTTCTTGTGGACAGTGCGTTGTGTTACATTGCAGTCAGGGCTTTCCCCTTTGTTTTTCATGACGACTCAATTTGTGTCCCCTGTAGGGCAATTGTATGTCTGTTTGCCTCTGGCTGCATATTTCCTTCGACTTGTATATGCATATCTTGCTACCCTTTTAAATATGGCTTTGCATTGTATTTGCTCCATTTCTTATTTAACAACCCAGAGCAGTTTTTTTCCCCAGTGTGAGCCAGTGGGGAGCAAGAAATAGAAAACTTGGAGCAGTTGAAGGTTTTCACAGAATGCTTTGTGCAGAGAGAGGAAACTGCTGCGGCTCCAACTCCAGGCAAACACAAATGTTGCCTCTGCCACTGGTTACCTCTCTGTAAAGCAGTTTAGCCTCAAACATTAACAGGTTGAGGAAAGTAATGTTGCCTAACATGAGAACATGAGCCCATGCACAGACATTTATAATGGAAACCAGATTGTCTTGAGCCGTTATCAACGGAGGCATTGCAGTAGAGTGCATTATGGTCATATTTGAGGACGGCTCTTGATATTTGAAGGGATTTACTTTGACTGGATATCAGATAAGCCATGTGGAGTGGAAAGCCAGAGAAAGCTACAAAGAATGTTTCAGGAGCTAATATATCCTTCCTGTTCTCTCAAACTGCTGTGACTGTTTCCCCTTTCTCTAAACTCTTTTTGTGTGGTGTTGTTGTGTCCTCTCCTCTAGTCTGCAGCTGCATTTACATGGAGCAGTTTATTTCTGTAATAATCTGAATAAGAGAAAAACTAATTGCATCAAATTAGCTCATTTTGAAATGGTTGGTCTGAAGTTTTTACAATCTGTATAACAAATGAAAATGTGGCATTTTCAATAATTTTCTCTTGTCACTTTTCTACAGATTACCAAATGATGGAGGGGGTTTTGTTCATTTAATGTCTAATAAAACTGCAAATACCAAAGCAGTAAAACACTGTCAAGCACTCAAAACTGTCTTTGTCATTAGTTCGAGGTGGATTGATGAACGTGATGTTATACATGAAAGATCCTAGAGGTAATCCGACTTCCAAAATGTCTATTTAAAAAGACATTTATAGTTCTTTTAGCAGAATAAATGGCTTTTGTAGCTGTAGTCTCTGTAACATTATGTCAACAAAGTGACTCCAACATACTGAGCATGTCTTTAGGGCCTGAATGTGTCGTCCGAGAGAGAGAGGTGGCTTCAAAGATGTACGCTCTATCAAAGACAGACAGAGTGAGAGGAGCATGAGGGGGTAAGTCATTGTTTCATCCCAATCTTTAGGTCATTGTCCTCACTCTTTTCAAAATGTCCTCCATCTCTACTTTCTTTTCTCTGGCCAATTTCTTCCCAGCATGTGCCACTCAGACAGTTTCTTCCTCTTGGTCTTTCTGACCTTTCACTCTCTGTCTCTCTCTCTCTGTCTATTTTTGTGTCTCTCTCTCTCTATGTCTGTTTTTGTCTCTCTCTCTCTGTCTCTCTCTCTCTCTCTGTCTGTTTTTGTCTCTCTCTCTCTTTGTCTGTCCCTCTCGCTCTCTGTGTCTCTCTCTGTCTCTGTCTCTCTCTCTCTCTCTCTCTGTGTGTGTGTATCTGTCTGTCATTTATCTGTCATTGCTCTGCTTCATTGCTCCCACTTCATTCAGCTGTCAGCTCACAATGTAGCCACAGCGTGACATTTAGGGACAATTGAGTGGTGGCAGTTATAGATTGCCACTGCAGAGTTTCAGAGTGGCGTATTTGTCTAATAGCCGACTCGTCTGTTCTGTCTGACATGACAATAATCAATACCCCTTTTTGTCTCTTTGTTCATCCATATACACTTTAATGGTGGTAAGAGTAGCAGGAGTAGAAGTTCATTTTAACAACATACCCAAAATATAAATAAGTGCTGACTTTATGGGAAAAGTCAACCCATGCGTACTTAAACTAAAGGAAACGCAGTAAATAGCCTTTTTTAAATAATTATTTTTGTCACCACTGTACATATATTTAAAACATTTGACATGTATATGGCTTTGTACAAAGCTCACAGTTTCATATTTTGACATTTCTGCTGTATGTTAACCATGCTGAAAGAGGCGACACCTCTCACTGAGGTGTCAGAGCAGCTTGAAATCAATGCATACAACACAGTCAAGATCAACTGCTACCAGAGAGGTGTAAGGATGAAAGGACGAGGGAGGATGACAAGGAGGGGTGGGGAAGGGTTAGGAAGAGTTGCAGAGGGGATGAGAAAAAGAGAAAGGGTTGACGGATTAACGTATACTATAGTTTTTTATATTCTACATTAATTGTGCAGTTTTAAAGTCCACCCAATTCATCTATCTATTAAATATATATACATATATATGTGTATATACACACTGATATATATAGATGAACAATGAGTCAGTGTAATGTGAAAGGGGCTGGCAGTATACATCATACTGGCAGCTCTCTGCAGGAGATCATGATGGAGACAGAAGGAGGACATGGTAAGATGAAGGGGGAAGAGTGGTGAGCATGTAAGGAGAAAAGAAGATAAATAAGGTGAGGGAGAAGGAAGACAAATAAGTGAAGGAGGACAGGGGGCGAGGGATGGCAAGCAGCCACAGCAGGAGGACGTGTGGGGAAGGGAGAGGGGGGGAGAGGGGGACTGATTGAAGATGAAAAGGAGTGCTGAGGTCAGTAGAAAAGTAGTTTAAAAAGCTAAGGACGGAGACAAAGAGTACGGGGAGAGCACTACAGAACATTACATTGTACTGCTGTTTTATAGACACATTCCCAAACTCTATAAAATACAACATAAAACAGAAACTCACATGTGAATTGTTATAAAGACTTTTTTTTTTTTAAGCATAAAACCAGCAGCAAATATTGACACAAAATTCAAAAGGTCTTCTGCAACCGAAGACCAAAGATTCAGAAGAGAATAACTATTTCCCACATCGGGGTGTTGCAGAAGTGCAGGTGGAGAGTCGACTCGAGCAAAGACTCATTTTCACTGCTGCAATGCTGACGGATGGACTGAAGGAACCTTATTTTACCCTCTAAATGTTTTATTCCTCGATCCTCCAAACTATTAGCTGCTTCCCCTTTGTTCCCTTTCTCTGCCTTCCTTCCTTTCCCCTCACTCAACCTCTCCTAAGCTCTCTGCTGGGATCAAACTTTTACCTCTGACTTTGTTCTAAGTCTGCGTGTCCTCAACATTACAGGAAAAGCTTTGGCACTGTCGGTATGGACTCGCACCCACAAAGAGCACCATGATTAGACCTTAGGCTGTGCTAATAACTAACAACCCACGGTGAAGCACTGCAGGCCCTATTAGTATCAGGCTCAAAGCTCAGGGATACTGTTCTGTGACTTCACCCTGGTTTGGGTTTGTTTCTTTTGTAATGTAACAAACATTATCCTCATGTTTTCATGCAGCAGCGAAGGATTGTGTCTTTGATACAGACGTTTTACAGCAATTATGAACTGTGTAGGGAGAAAAGGAGTCGTTTAAAATTAAGAAGTTTCAGATACAACTTTAGAACTGTGGAGCATAACTTGTATCATTTGATCTTGAAAACACAGTGAGATATGCCTTTACAGTTACAGACCGTTCAGTGTATGTTAGGAGCTTTAGTAAGCTGAATACAATCTGCCTTTGGTAGGAACACACTCTGAGTCCCAACCCTTTTGGCTTGTGTCCCCTTAAAGGGAAGAATTGTCTCGTGGGGACCCTTCATTACTGGTTACCCTTCATTACTGGTTACCCTTCATTACTGGTTACCCTTCATTACTGGTTAATTTTCATTACTGGTTACCCTTCATTGCTGGTTACCCTTCATTGCTGGTTACCCTTCATTGCTGATTACCCTTCATTACTGATTACCCTTCATTGCTGGTTACCCTTCATTATTGGTTACCCTTCATTACTGGTTACCCTTCATTGCTGGTTACCCTTCATTACTGATTACCCTTCATTACTGGTTACCCTTCATTACTGATTACCCTTCATTGCTGGTTACCCTTCATTACTGGTTACCCTTCATTACTGGTTACCCTTCATCACTGGTTACCCTTCATTACTGGTTACCCTTCATTACTGGTTACCCTTCATTGCTGATTACCCTTCATTACTGGTTACCCTTCATTACTGGTTACCCTTCATTGCTGGTTACCCTTCATTGCTGGTTACCCTTCATTGCTGGTTACCCTTCATTACTGGTTACCCTTCATTGCTGGTTACCCTTCATTGCTGGTTACCCTTCATTACTGGTTACCCTTCATCGCTGATTACCCTTCATTGCTGGTTACCCTTCATTGCTGGTTACCCTTCATTGCTGGTTACCCTTCATTACTGGTTACCCTTCATTACTGGTTACCCTTCATCGCTGATTACCCTTCATTGCTGGTTACCCTTCATTGCTGGTTACCCTTCATTACTGGTTACCCTTCATTTCTGGTTACCCTTCATTGCTGGTTACCCTTCATTACTGGTTACCCTTCATTACTGGTTACCCTTCATTACTGGTTACCCTTCATTGCTGGTTACCCTTCATTACTGGTTACCCTTCATTTCTGGTTACCCTTCATTGCTGGTTACCCTTCATTGTGAGCATTTCAACCAAAGAGGGATTTCTTTGGGTTTTTTCTTTAAATTTGAAAATGTCAAATGATGCAGTTACTCATGAGAGGAGAACACTAACATAGTTATGTGGGTTGCAAACACTGTCCTGGGGTACATATAGGAATTATTTGGCATTACTGTAAATAACAGTGTGTGTGTGTGTGTGTGTGTGTGTGTGTGTGTGTGTGTGTATTTACAGGTACACGTGCCGTGGTGTGTTTGAAGGCCACATGCTGCTCTTCAGCTTCCAGATGTGTGCCAACTCAACATGGATGAGTCCAGCTTCCTCCTCCAAGGAGGGCTTGTAAGAAAACAAAGAACACACATAAACATCTTGTTTTCATCCTATTTGATTTGAGATGATCCAACAGGACGAACATTTTATTTTCAAAGGCTTGGAACACACTTGATACCCCAAAGGGGAATTCTGTTGTGAATGCAAATGTAGAGCTGTGTAGAAGTTATACTTCATTCACAATGTTTTTTATCCAAAGTAAGTCCCATTAGAAGATAGCTTTCCATAACTTACTTTTTTTGCCAGTCCATTTCTCAATGGGCTATACTCACGCTGTACGAATGTAGTGTGTGTTTGGTCTCCTTACTGATGAACTGAATTGCGCAGGATTGTTGGGATTACTTCATGCTTGATAAAGCAGTTAAGATGGACAACGAGCTGGGACATAATGAAGCTGGATAAGCTGCCAGACTTCCTCATTTCGATCTACTTCCCTCCAACAGTTTCCCCCAAGAACCTTTCCTTTACCACCAGGTTTGTATGTGGTGTTGGACGTTGTTTTTTTTCACTGCAGCAACGAGACTATTCTTCCCAGCAGCAACACTAAAGTTGAAATCAGGTGTGAGGGCAGGTGTATGAGAGTTTGAGAAAGGCAGCTTGTGTGTGTCGTTGCCTTTCCTGCTGTGCACTGAAAAGTTTCATGGCTTTGCTTGACAATTGAGAACAGCTGTATGCTTCCAGGATTTGATTAACACAACAGCTCCCCTGCCAGTGTGTATATATTATACCTTGGTGATGTTGAATACATGTTGTCTCCTCTGCTTTTTATGACAGCTGAGGATCTATTCATGGCTGAAGGCGACTTCGCTTAGTCTACAGTCTAGTTTGTATCTAGCTCAGTTAATGATGTAGGGTCATGATTCATGACTCGTATTTACTCAGCGACTTTGATAAAGGTTTGACTTTATATATTATTAGTGAAAACATGTACACTTGAATACAATAAGTCATACTTTCTTACCCATTTCTCTTTCTCCATACCCTCATTACATTATGTATTCTCTGACCCTTCCACTTAGTTTCTTCTCTGCAATTTCTCACCTGCCCTCTTTTTCTTTACATCACCTCATCCCTCCATTTCCCCCTCTTATTTCTCAACTGCCCTCCGTCCACGCTGTTGCTCCTCCTTCGAGGCGATTGGGAGACTTAGCTGTATTAAGCTACAGAAGATGTTGAGAGCTCTCTGCAGAGGAACCCCATCTCCTTCTACGTCACCGCTTCATTGTTTATTGTTATCACTTCGTGGAGCCGCTCGCTCTCTAATGCTCTGCAAGCTGTGAGTGTCAACCGTATTCCCATCTATCTCTGTCGCTTCTTCTGTCTTCTTCTCTCTCCATGTGGCTCTTTCTCTGTTTCTCAGTGTCTGACTGAGCCCACCCACATTACACCATAAGCCCCTATTTGATGACTACAATGGCCACCAGAGACGAAGGCAATGGTGCTGTAATTCTCAGCTGTTTAAATTGAGAACTGTATCACTAAGCAAGTGTTTTATGCATCGGTTCTCTAATTCTGTTAGATTGTAATAAAAAGCCTGTCACCGGGTTAATATTAGGTGTCAAATGAGTTACGTCATCTATTCTCACTTTCTATTTCCTTCTTTGCTGACTCCTCTCTCTGTCCTATCCCCAGCAGCACAGCTCTGGACCGCACAGAAGTACCATCGCCAAGAGCATGATAGAGGAGGGCGTCAAGAACAGTACGACACCATCTCTTGCTTTGTCGTCCTGCTCTTCTGTCTCTGATCTGTTCTCTTGCTTAGCAGTGGGGGGGGGGGGGGGGGTTTCTCCCACAAGTGTTTCGTTTCGGCTCCAGTGTCATTTGCGCTTGACAAGGTGCACAAACTACTTTATGAATATTTGATTGATTTGGTTTATTCAGATGAATCTTTCACTCACCAAATCGACCCACTGTCCCCCTGCTCCCTCGTGCTCATCAGCATGGTTTGCAGCTATTTATTATACCAGTGGAGGCCTGACTGTCAGCTTCTATGGTTTGTTGCCTTTCAGACACGCTTCTCTGCAACTAGGGAAATGTCACTGTTATACATCAAGCAATGTGTTTGTTTGGTGAAGTCAATTTTTATTGTCTTTCCTTTGATTCATTTTCACCCTTCCATGTCCTCCCTCTTCTTTGCCTGAGATGCATAACAGTCCTAACGCCCTGGGTACTAATGGAACACAAGCTTTCTGTGAGTTGTAACGCAACATTGATTGTAAACTGATTTAATAAAACATGCTTATGTATACAACGTGACCTAATGGTCATCCCATTAAAACCATACACTACACGTACCTATTCCTTACTTTTCCTGTCATGTCTGTGAGGCCAGGGATGGTCCAGCAAAGAGCCAGTTGCTCACTGGTTTCTTTTTAATTATTCCCATTGCTCTGCTTTTGCACAAGAAAATGTCTAGATGTATAAAACAAGGCATGGCTCCTTACACCATGTCATTTACTGTACATGCTGCACTTGATTGATTCATTATGTCTCTCATTAAGCCTGATGTCAGCCAAAGCCAGCACTTACTAACACTGTCATGTTACTAAAAATGTGCAAGAACATAGGCAGGTGTCCCAGAGGTTCAGACACTTAACTTATCAAAGCAACAGCCCTGGTTTGATCCTGGTTACTGACCTTTGTTGCATGTCATGCCTCTCTCCTGCTCTCCCGTGTGTCCTGTCAGTATTTTAAATCTGCTCTCCGTCTGCTATGTATTAAACATTGTTTCAGCACCAGGAGCTGTCCATGCAAAGACCAGTCACCTCTCTCTCTGCTGGATACCTGAGTTGGACATCTTCTGGATCAGCTAAAGGTGCAAAAGCCCTTTTTAAAGTGTCCACAGACTATTATAGCTGCATGTGATTATATTGGCTTGAGGTCCATAAAAACCAATATGAACATATTTATATTGAAACATATACATATTTATGGAAGACAGAAAAGCTATGCCAAACATAGCTCTGCCCACGGCATCACCGTCAGGTTGTGAAAGCCAACACAAATGAACACCGCTGACGTGAAGGGAAAACGTTTTTACGGCTGGTCTGGGACATTGTCTATCTATGGCATCAACGATTCTGAGGTCAGAGCCTCATCAGATACTGAAGTAAACAGTGACAGTTATTGGCATATCTGCCCATCAGATGGACGTCAACGCAGTGAAGATGTTGGTGGAACCGCTCAATGACTGACTGGCAATGACTACGATGTGGTTGTGGTTATGGTGGTGATGATTGATTACAATTTATGCGTGGCTGCTCTAAAACACCACATACTGTCGTCTTATCTCAAGCAGAAAGGCTATTTGATAGCCTGTCAGAGTGAGGGCCAGTTAGACTAATGGATAATGACAATCTAGTTCAAATGTATGAGACTAAATCCTATTGTTATAATGTCTTCTTCTCCATTGTATCTTTACTGATTCTTTCTACTTTCTGCAGCACAGAATTTGTACTTCTTGCTTTACTTCTTGATCTGAATCAGTCAGTGTGTTAAGCTCATCGTCCTGATGCCCCCCCCCCCCCCCCCCCCCCCCCCCCCCCCCCCCTAGGTGAGTGAGAGTCTGTAGAGATACTCTGAAGTACCTCATTGCTGGGGTCAACTATGGAGGTCATGTAGCAGATGACTGGGACAGACGTCTTGTAACCACATACATCAATGACTACTTCTGTGACGCTGCTGTAAACCAGCCCTTCTTCAAGTAAGACACACACAGACACACCTTGTTTTTCTGCCACAGCAGAAATATGTATATGCATATGGGAGAAATGTTATTTGTATATTTATGTGATACTACAAGCAGTAGACAGAAAGAAATCTAAACTTATCCTCCACTATGCTACAATATAAATACCCTGGTAAAATGTACACTGCTTCAGTTTGAACAAATAAATGATGTATTTGTGTCCAAATGCATACAGTCCACTGACGTAGAAAGAAAATAATTCTGGGGAAGCGCACTGCGGCTGCACAACAGCTGACAGAGGTGCACTTCTAATCCCTGCTGAAGCTCCTTGTGGTCGCAGAGTGTCAGCACCACCAAGTGGACTGTCACAGCATTACAGCCTGGGAAATATAGACACAGAATCGACCTGATGAACACTGACAGGAACACTTAATCATTGCTTTTTTTTCATTCAATCATTTACACCAATGCACATAGGCATCCGTGTCCCCTCACTTTATTTTCAACCATCCACTCTCAAAAGATTTAAGGCTGGTGGTAGAGCAGATTAAATGCTATTTTCTTATTTACAAATAGCCAGATGAGTTGAGGTCTTCAGGATTGTTTTGTTCATGCCGTCGTATAATTACAGTGTGAAGCCGTATGAACAACTCAGCTCCTAAAACACAAAAAAAAAACACTTCATAATGCACACCATAATATTTAGATGGAACCATGGCAACTAGTTATTCACATACCACAACAAAATAGAAAATAACCTTAATGTGAAGATTCTCAGTCATACGGATGAACGGATGTCTAGATCCAAAACTGTATTAATGTCGTCCACAAATGTTTTGTGTATTTGCTGCTTACTTGCTCTTTTGTCCGAGGAGGATTTAGAGATCTGTGCCTTTTGTACCCCCATGCAGAGGTTCTTAACCTTCATACTGTCTCAGCTTTACCTTCTCTTTTCTTTATGCTTTTATTTGATGAAAGGGACAGAGAGAGTGGCCTTGATTTGAACTCTACCTCCCCACTCTACCAGGTGTGATACCAGTTTAGTTGCTCCTTTTAACAGCAGAAAGGGTGTCTGTGGCCAATATCAAATTGCAAATATATATTTGTGTATTTATTTAAGTCTAAATTAAAAATATTTTAAAGTGGTCCTTATGTTTGTCTCCTGCTGTTAAATAAGATAAGATCTGAGGATTGATGGAATACTCAAAGGGCTGTTTTACGATAATTAAAGTAAACATTATTAATAATACAGGAAATTGGGAATGATGTTGGATTTGTGAATTTGTCCCTGAGAACTGCCAACAGTTAGAGTGCCTCAGAGCGTATGCCCCATTTCTGCTTTCACTTTTTCCTTTATTCCAAAAAACATTAACGAATCGCTGAACAATTCCTGTAGATCCAGATTAGACGTGGTGGCAACCAAATTTCTATTTTAAATAAAAGTTAAGAGGACAGATTGACAGATGAAACGTTGTGTGTGTGTGTGTGTGTGTGTGTGTTAGTTTGTCTCTGGTGGAGCTGAAAAGGGATGAAAGGCTTAGTGGTGATGCCATCCAGTTTGGTTTCACTGAATCTATGACTCCCGTGTATCAACACAGTGGGAGAAGGTGCCATCCCCTCACTACAAACAAACACTCACACAGAGCATGGGCACACTCCTCTAACATCATCTTTCAAAGCCTGTTCTATTAAGTCTTCTAATGAATTCATTCTTGTGTAATTCTCTCCTTCCCATACTGATACTACTCCTTTACTTGATACCTTCCTTCTTTTCGTATTCTTAAATATTCTGTATCGATCTTTGTGATTCATCAACACTAATCTACTTTGCTCCCTTCAGCCAGTCAAACAGCTGCAGGCCTGTCTGTACTGACTCACTGCTCTGTTATTAAAGGTGCATTTATTCATCACCCTGCCTGGCTGCAAAGACACACACTTATTGTTCTCCCCTGTTCAACCATACACACACACACACACACACACACACACACACACACACACACACACACACACACACACACACACACACACATACACACTGCGATGGGGCTCTGGCAGCATTCCAGCCGTGATTCTGTCTGCACACTTCATTCTGGGTTCATTATCACTGGAGCTCTCTTTACAGTGGGGAGAGAACACAGGGTGCTGTCAGCCTGGGTCAAGGGGCTAGAAAAGATTCTTGCTACAAATGTGTGTGTGTGTGTGTATAGTATGACTCAGTAAAAAGCGTGTGTCCACTGAGCAGGGGTCATGCAGGGCAGTTTGTGCTTTTCTTCAAGTGCCTTCAAGATTCTGTCCTTATTATGGACTGTGCATTAAAGCATGTATGCTGAGATATATATATATATGTGTGTGTGTGTGTGTGTGTTTGTGTCTGTATGCACGTCTGTGTGTGTGTATCTGTGAGTAGCTGTTCATCAGGTGGAACATACCTTGGTCCTCAGTGGCAGAACAAAGCCACTGTCTGTGGACTAATCGTAGTGTAATAAGAAAAGTAAACCTTCCAAGGCCTGCTCCACTTTCCTAAAAAGACCCTGGGCTCATTGTGCTCTAGCCAGCGGCTTATTACTGCTGGATGTACTGTGTGTGTGTGGGTGTGGGTGTGGGTGGGTGTGTGTCTGTGTCTGTATTTCTTCTTATAGCAATATTGGACAGCTATTAGGGCTGCTGCCTCCAGCTGAGCTTCTCTATTCTATGGGCCACTTATAAACTAGACAACTCTCTGTTACTCTGTCTCTTTTTTCAATGTATTTCTATTTGCGGCTCTCATTATCCCCCCCATCTTTTCTCATTTTACTAAGTGATGCTGTATATCTCCGGTCTCGACTCATCTAGTCTAAGCAGCAACAACAGCCCCTCGTAGACTCTCTGTCCTTATTTATCCCTCCATCCCTCTCTTCTCCGCCCCTCCTTGGCATGGCAGCCTGTCATTAGTTGTGAGCTCACAGACTCATGGCTTTAATTTTGGCCTGCCTGCCTCTCTGTCTCTGGCCATTTTGCGTGCGTGCGTGGTAGTTATATTGCATGACTTCAGCTGTATTGCATACACAGGTGCTTGTATTTCTCTTATCGATACATGTACTGTATGCATGTGTTTGCATTTAATATGCTTGTGCACCTGTCCTGTTGATTTGACACACCTAGATACACAGAAACGTTCACACAGTCACAACACACACATGCAAACAATGCAGTTAATCAAGGTGAGGTAAAGAATGTTTTTATGCTGATATGCATTTCCCCCAGGCTGTAGAAGAGGACAGAGCGACTGAAGGAGAAATGAACCTATTCAAACAAATGAATTCTAATGAAGCTTTACACACAAGACGTTTGGAGTCGGTCAGCGCTGTGAGAGAAGGCCCGGACTTCCCCACTGGAAAGGACTCAGCCCAAACTCCTGAAAGGGAGGGAGAGAAAAACAAGAGAAGGACCCTGGAGAAAGTGAGCCGGGAGGAAGAATGGTCCAGTAATGAGAGAGGGGGACAGAGGGGGGGAGGGCTGAGCTCAAGGTTGTATTCAGACTTAAGGATTGTCCCCCTGAAAGACCAAACACGAACTTCCTCAGGGTTTAAGAGCCTCTTTATCAAACCTGTGATGTGTGTGTGTGTGTGTGTGTGTGTGGGGTGGTCTCTGGTTGGGTGGTAACAAAAATGTAAGACTTGGGAGGTGTTTTCTTTCATAGATAAAAGCTTCATCTGAAATAAACTAGATTGTAAATGCGGTGTAGAAACATTTTAGATGTGTAATGGGCCAATAATTAACTTTCATGTCTAATAAAAGAAAAGAAAATGTCATACAAATCGTAATTTTGTTTGCACCCAAGGTGGTTACCAGCCTGTCGATGTCCCATTTTGGTTTTCCCTTTCAAATGGAGCTGTGCAATCATTTAGATATGACTGCGCAGAGATGCAGGATCAGTGATGAGTCTATCCGTCAGGCATTGCCCATGGGCGAGCACATCAACATTTTCTCAGCCTGGGCTGTGATCTATCTGCGTGTACAGTGCTCCCCGCACCTAAACGCGTTATAGATGTTGAATGAGGTTTCATGATAATTATTTTGGTAGAAGGCTTTTATGGAGCTGCGTCATCCGTGGCTGGGAAAGGAGCTTTGCAGATTTTAGTACAGTACCTCTGTAAAAGATAAACTCATAGTCTTGAAGGAAGTGGAAGTTTTCTTATTGAAGATATCATAAGATTAATACATAGGCATAAAATATGTAACTGAATAAAATAATGGTTTGGTGTTGCGAGATGAAATGTACAGTTATGGTGAAGTTACATTGTTTTCCTCCACACTTCTTTACCCTTGTGTCCCTGCAGCACAACACAGTCGTTCTGCCACTGGATGGCGACCCAGGACAGATATTTGGAAAAAGTTTAGATTGAAAGACTGCAGAAAGATAACAGAAGAAAGTTCTGCAATTTAAAAGATTTAACGGATTTAAATAGAAGATTTTTGTTTTTAAGAATGTATAACTAACATATGTTTTCCCTGATTGATATTGAAAACATTATTAAAGTGTTTATGTGGTGCATTTCTATATAAAAATCAATATTGAAGGATTCCTGAACAACAATAACCCATCAAGTGTAATGTTAATAGGCTTCTAATCCTATTTCCAGAACTTTCAAATTGGTCTTCCTGATAAAGTAAATAACTAAGTAGGCCCTAATAAGAAAGCAAATACGCTGAAGAAGGATTTTGAACAAATTGGAGACCTCAAACATGTCCTTATACAAATGATACAAATGATGTGCCGCTGTAGTTCATTTGATCTGCATCGAGGTAAAGAGATATCCCACTTTGTGTTGGTCTTATGAGAGGCTATATATTGACCTAAACTGTTATATTATATTACAGAGATGTGGACTTGAGTCATGACTTGGACTTGATTTGACTCGAACCAATGTTTTGATGACATGCAACTTGAATTGACAGTAAATAAATAACTTGAGCCTTGACTTGACTAGAGAAACAACGAGTCAAATGACCTGTGTTCATTTGATGTTTTCAGTTTAATTAAATATTTTATGTTTGATTACATTTATTTCACTGAATATCAATAATTATGATACAAATTCAATTCATTGTCATACTTTTTGATTAGGTTAGAAATAACATTATTAGACCGGTAGGCTACTAATACCTTGTCTTTATTCTTCACCTGTAACTTGACTTGGGACTTGCTTGAGACTTGGACTACATTACTTGAGTCACATGTCTGTCATATTATAGTAGGGTATATTATATCATATTAAACTAATTAAATGCCGTTGCTCGTATGGCGGGGATATAACTATAGCACCAGCTGTCGACCTCATAATAAAGACCTACAGCAAACTAATACAGTACTAAAGATGGCACTTCTCCCACATTATCAAGATGTTGCTCGGAAATGGTTGAAAAGTTAAAAACTCCACATACCTCGTGAACGTGCTCGTGTCATGCCCAACTGTACTCCAGGGTTACCCAGGCAACCAAACGTTTCCATGGAGACATGTACACGCAAACCGCCGGTTTGACTGAAGGGTTGGCAAAGGAGGAACACGTAAAAGAAAAGTAACGTAGCTAACGCAAAGAATAACTTTTTATTAAATATTTTACACGGATACAGTTGTTATTGAACTTAGTTGAAGGTAGTTGTCATGTATATCAGCGGCTGCGCTTGTTACCGGAGAAGTCATTAAGGTAAACTGACGTTAAGCAAACTAGTTGCTAAAAGTTAGCGAGCTAACGTTAGCTAGACTAAGCTAGTTTGTTACACACAATCCGATAATAGCTTCTTTGTCTCTAACGTCATAGTTTAGTCTTTTTAACAGCAAAGAACAGGACAATGAGAGTTAAATGTTACAGTTTATAATTATGAATTGACGTTTTAGTGTGTCAGTGCATTTCAGCGTTTCTTGTGTGTGTCTCTTGTGTGCTCTTTGATAACCACAGGGAACGAAGAAAGCTTCGAGCTGGAAGCTTTAAAAAAAAAAATGGATGAGGAATACTCTAAGACCATTCGTCTGGTAAAGCTGGTCATTAATTGTAATGTGTATTTTGTTCTTCTATCTCTGTGGTGTCTGGACAGAAATAATCCCCCTAAATAACCACCTTTTCACCCTCCTTTCATCTCTCTCCATGGAAGTTGTTTATCCGGTGTGTGGCTCTTTCTGGTGTAACCAGAGAGTTGTGGATAGAGGAGAATGAGCTGGCTTTGGATCAATTTATTGTGGACACATCTATCACAACCATGGTGGTCTACATGGACAACCACGTCAGGCTGCGAGTGAAGTACGCCATGCCTTTACCGGTAAAGCACACTTTCCTTCCCAATTTTAATACTTTATCAATTTTAATTATATAGTTTAATATCCAGATACTTGCACAATCCTGTCAGAGAGTTTTGAGTGTTTGAATGCCTTTGTTGACATTCCTAAAAAGCATCATTGTCCACGTTGTCTGAAGAGCTGAAGCGCTCTCTTCTCCTGTACAGTATGTTTCATTTGACATTTTCTTCATCTCTCCTCACCACCCTCTTTTATTGGGACAGGTGGTACAGCAGCTGTCCTATTTTTGCCGCATGCCAGGAACCCTAATCACAGCAGAGACCTTTGATACGGCCGTACAGTTTGGCACAGTGCGAGGGGACACCATCCTGAGGCTGCTTCATGACATGACCTGTTTGCATGCCCCTCCTGTTGCCCTCAGCACCTACAGGTGCATCAAGGATAACTATACCAAAAACATGCACTGCTATCTTGCCAGCCTCACAGGTGAGTACCTCAGAGGAAAAGAGAGAGAGAGAGAGAGATCATTCACTGTTCACGACACCTCGAAAGGTAGTAATTCTAAAACATTTCTTGACTCCTGTAAGGGTGTTATCCTTGCCTTCCTCACTTTGAATTGACATTGAGGCTTGTCTCCTCCATACAATACGTCTTAAATGAGCAATCGACACTGGCAGTGTTTGTAAAGCGCCTTTGAAGAGTTTTAGACGTCCCTCACTCCCTGTCTCACATAACAGAAACACTTCTATTTCTACACATCTTTCACGCTATGCCAATGCAAAAAGACGCATTGTGAAATAATACATGACCCCCTACATTTGTTTAAGCTTCACTTCTTTTTCACACTTTTCCTACTAATAAAGGGCATTTACTATGAGCAGCCATCTAACATCACACAGATCTTCTGCTTTCTAATATTAGTGAACTATAAGCATACAGTATATAGCTTCCACTGGCTGCAGAAATAAAGGTTTACTAGGTCCTGGTACAGAGGTTGCACTCTATGATAGGATGGTGTGGTAGAAATCATCGAGTCAATTGGTGCAGTGTTCACAGCATGGCAAACATGACTTTCTGAAATTGTCACAGAACCACATGTGCTCCAGTGTAATATTGTATACTATTTTATTTTTGAACAGATGATGTGTATAAGAAGGTGGGCAACACAGTTCTATACATCCCGATGGAAGGCCTACAGTGCAGCCCTTTGGAGGCCAGCAAAGACGAGAAGCTGGTACACAGAATGGAGAGTAAGTTCTGTACATGTGTATGTTTGGGTGGTTGGCGTGTTTTTCTTTTTCAATCTGTCACTGTGGGGTCACTGTCTAAGTCTTAGATAGAAACTCACCAAAAGTCTATGAGTGTGAACTCTTAGACTCTCATAGACCTTTGGTGAGTTTCTGTTCAAAACAACATTGAAATTGCAATTTCTTTCTGTTTCAGAATCAGAGTCTAATCCGTTCATTGTTTTTTTTGTATTCTGCTCTTTGTCCACCCATCGTCTTTCTTTATCAACTTCCCCTTCGACTTGGTTCTATCCTCAAATCCATGCTTTTATTTCAGCATTTCCTTCGTCAAACTTAGTGGCTTTCACATCTTTCCAAACGTTGCTCTTCCTTGCTCCCTTTGTCCTTCTGTTTTGTTCTTATTCTGACTCTTTGTCTTTCTTGTCTGTCTGTCTATTTATTTTATTTGCACACATATCAGATTATAAAAATCAAGAAAAAGAAAGGAAATGTGACAGGAAAGGTCAAACAGCCACAGGCTTATGAGGAAAAACAAACATAAACAAATATCCCTACCTCTATTTCCCTGTTCTTACACTTCTTCCTGTTATTAGTTGTTATGATCCACTGGACGGATAAGATCAAGGAGCTACTGAATGCCCAAGAAATAATGAAGATGAGGGACAACTGTGGCCCGCTTCAGGAGATAGCTTTCTGGAAAAGTCGCTCTGCCAAGCTGTTGAACATCACCCAGCAGCTACAAAAGCCAGGGGTCAGGCTCATCCAGAACATCTTGCAGCTCTCCAAGTCTCTCTATGTACAGCGATTCTGCAAACTGGCCAAAGAAATACAGGTACTACAAGTCTGAAGTCCAGAATCATGTCTTCATCAATCCTTCCTTACTCACGGACTAGAGCTCTGCTCGCTGGTGCTGCTCATTATTGCAACATTACAGCAGGAACATTACTAACTAATCACTTCTCCTTTGTGTGTGTGTGTGTGTGTTGCCTAGGAATGCTCTCTGCAGGCCCAATCAAACTTGTCCTACCTGTTCATACTGAAGGAGCCATGTGAAGAGTTTGCCCAGCTCAAGCCTAGCCAAGTAGCTCCTAAGCTGCGACACATCGTGAGTCTCATTCGCATCATCTGGGTCAACTCCAACCACTACAACAACAGCGAGAGGATCACTGGTCTTTTCCGCAAGGTACCTGCATTATTCTGCATCCAAGTAATTTGGGCGTAGTGTTCTCACACCAGCTTTCTTTGCTTGCTCTGTCTCTCTGTTATTTTCATTCCTCTCACACTCATACACCATGTGATCATACAGTACATACACACTTCATATTTGGAACCGCTATTTTGTAGATAATTAAAACGTGTGCTACCTCATGGTCCTTTACACAAGCAATCATGTATTCCACAGATGAGTCAGTGGAGCAACAGTAACAGATAACCTTTCACTGTCAGAATGTCCTTAAAGTTGTAGATCAGTTCTCCAGTTGGATTTTGTCAATGCACCTAAAGAGCTGGCTCTTTTCATTTCAATTGCCAGCTCTGCAGACACATTGGTCTCGCTCTCTCTAAAGCAATGGGTCTAATTATTTTGTAAGTGTGTGTGTGCATTGTTGCTGCAGTGATCTGACAGCACAAGCACTTCTGCTGTGGTGCTCCAGGGCTCACTTGCCTGATCAGGAAAGTAGTAAAAAAGAATTAAACACATTGTTTGTTCCTGATGGAAGTAGCTGAGGAGTGAGCTATCTTGCTTCCTTCTCAGCTCTGTTGAGAGTACCGATCGGTGGAGGGTGAAGACAAAGTTTATAAGCTGAAGCGCAAGTGAGCATGTAAATTATCCTTGAAACAGGAGTGCAGTATAGTTGGGTGGTGTTAGAGGAAGTGGGCCAAAATCCAGATTAATTTACTTGAATAAAGATTTAACATGACAATTGCATTTGTTGTCATTTGATAACTGCTAATAAATAAAGCAATTTGTAAACGGGCAAGTACAACTTGAGGAGTTGAGGCAACAGGCTTTTCACAACACAGCCTTGCCTCTGAGCTGTCGTTTAAAAGCAACATCATGTAACAACATTACATTTTGACTGGGCTGTTTTGTTGTGGAAAGAAAATATTAACCCTCTTGGCCTGATGAAGAAGTATTTGCTGGCTGCTAAAAGGACATTAGGAAAACTTACAACAAACAATATGCAGACTCAAACAAATCATTTACAATGTAGTTATGTAGGTTTCATGTAGAAGTGACTTGTTAAGTGTTTGCATTTTGCTGTGTTGCAGATGAGTAATGAGATCATCCGCCTGTGCTTCCAAAGCATCTCTCTGGACAGGATCTTTGAGGGCTTTGTGTCATCCAGCAAGCAGAACCTCAGCGACTGTATCCAGTGCTGCTTGTCCTGGAAGGACATTTACCTGCAAGCCTCACAGATTCACCACCAGTAAGAACAATCTCACATGTGTGGGGACTCAACACACTGTCATCTGGGTTAGAGGCTGACATTTTTTCAGCAATGCAAGCCACTATCACGTGACTAGAACAAGAAAAGAAAAATGATAATAACAATAGGTCAGTAGAGATGCACTGGTCTGGCCGATCAGTCTCAGATATAGCCGATTCTGTGCTTTTCAAATTTACATTCATGCACCGCACAATGGTTTCTGTGGCGCACAGCGGCGCAGCCAGTAACCGACTATTGTCACAGCCACACACACTCTGTTGCAAATCGCAGTGACCGACTCTTCTGTCCCTCTCTTCCTCTCTTGCTCCGTCAGTAAGTGTGGGGCAGGCAGAAGGCCGCCACATGTTGCAAGAGTTAATATAATTCACACGCCTTTGCATGAGATCGTTGACTACATACACAATAGAGACATTTTCTCTGATTCTTCTCTTATATGGTTAAACATACAACTGAATTTCCATTAAAGAAAAATTATGCAAATGTTTTTGTATGTTGTCAATAATAGTTTTTACTAAGAAAGAAAATTGCAATCGGTGCATCTCTATATCTTATGAATATGCAGTTCTAATATGAATAAAAACGGGAATGAGATGAGAAGGGAGTTGTTCTTCCGGGACTGGGACGGAACAGGATTTATTTTTTTATTCTGACATGGGATTAAGTCAGACAGAAAAGCTTTGATTTGAAAGAGTTCATGGCAGAGATGTCCTCAGATTCTCTGGAAGTTTACTCCAGATATGTGTTGCATATTATTAAAGGCTTCAGTGACCGCTCTAGACCCAGTTCCAAAATACTGATGATCACCTGACTGTTTCTGACTCTCCACCCCATCCCCCCTTTCTTTATCCTCCTCTTTGTCTCTCTCCTATTCCCTCTCTGCTTATACGTCAGGTACTCTACAAAAGGCTGGGTCCTGGACCAAACCAGCATTTTTGTAGTGATTGATGTTTTCATTCAGAGGTTCAGAGAGCTGCTTGAGGTGAATTTTCCCTCACTCACACGTGCAAACATTAACACATGTACGGAAACACATCTGCACACTACAACTTGATAAATAAATGCTTTGAAATGTTGAAAAGAACAATACTGAAGAGATGACACAGCATTGTCGAGCAGAAGTTTACAAATGACTTGGATGCCGCTTTCATTTTCAAATCGTACAGTCATTTCACAAAATGTATTTTTGTATGTATGTATTGTTTGCTATTTGAGATATTATTTTCTCTTGCTTTCTCTCAGGTATGTGACTGCCAGTATCAGTTTGCCCGTTGGGAGGATGGTCAGCAGAGGGCCCTGCCATGCTTCAGCGGCTGCCAGGGACCAGAGTTCACCCGCTCCCTCCTGGAGATAGAGGGCAACTTCCACCATGGCCTGAAGAACCTGCACGCTCTAGACAAGGGCGTCCTTGATGTTCAGAGCACCACATGGTCCACTGAATTCAACAAGTAGGTCTATTGCTTTTTTAAACATTCAAACTAAGACTGTGTATAATAGTATGAAAGTATAGGCGGCAAACGTAAGCAAAATGTCTGGGCGCAGAGACAAATGGGCATGACCATTGGTGCAATTTTTATGACCAGGGGCGATGATGGTGCAAGCTGGAAGAGAGGCTGAATACTTTATTTGTAGGAGGAATACAGAATCAGTATGTATCATCTGATCATCGTGTGTGTGTGTGTGTGTGTGTGTGTGTGTGTGTGTGTGTGTGTGTGTGTGTGTGTGTGTGTGTGTGTGTGTGTGTGTGTGTGTGTGTGTGTGTGTACACTCAGCTTCCGCGCATTGGTAAAGAATATGGAAATGCAGATGCAGAACCTGATCAGTTCACTGTTTAAGACGGTGAACACAGCGGAGGAAGGAGTTCGGCTTCTGGACATTTTTAGACCGATGTCTACTCGTGAGGTGTGTATCTCACAAACACACACACACACATTCACTCAATTTGCTTTTACACCACTAAACATGCATTATTGAATTTAACACTATATCTCCCCTGTTATTTTTGAAACCTTTACAGTTCATATAGCATTATAGGGTGATTGTTGGATGCCTGCGGTCTCTTCGGTTTGCTATGACTAACCCACACTAAAGTAAATGATAGAAAACTGCCTCTTCTATCACTTTAATGCACTGAGAGCAAAAAGACTTGGTGTTGGTTCATCTTTGTTATGTTTTATTTAGAGCTCAGAAACCACAGATTTCTCTTAGCTCTTAGTTTAAGTTGCATTCAGTAACTAAATGACTAAATGGATGATTCGAATTGAATCAACCTTTTATCGTCACACACATACGCACACAGCACAGCACACACAGTGATATTTAGACTGTATTTAACCCATACTATTGGCAGCAGTGTGGGGGTCAGTCTCTCACCGGTCTTCTTTTCTTTCCCTACTCTATTCTTGTACAATTCATTTACTCATTCATTTCCATCCAATCTTCTCCATCCCAGGCCATTAAGCGTACCACAGAAGAGAAGATGGAGGAAGTTTACAACATCTTTCACAAGGAGCTCAAAATGGTCAACAAGGAGCTGAACCAGAGGACAAGGTCTTCTCCTCACCATATGCCCTGTGTGGCAGGCAAGGCCCACTGGGTGAGGGGCCTCAAACATCGCTTAGTGAGGCCTATGGAGGTGAGTCCATTAGACTACTCAGTGATCTATTCGTTTTACTCCTGGTACTCACCAGTTACTTCACTCTATTACATAAGCAGTGTGCAAAGATTCAGCTTTGGTTGCATTTGAGCCGTATGTTGACTGTAAACAGATGGTTTTCATGGTCTGAACTGAATCCTCCGTCTGCAGCTCCTTCCTTGACTTCTTTCTCATTTGTCTCCTTTTCTTCCCCTCAGGTGCTTCAGAAGGCCCACTTCATGCATGATTCATACAGCCACAAGCAGGTGCTTTTCAACAATGGCCAGATGGTTCAGGTCTTGGATGAGATGGTGAGGAAGGACTTCAGCGGGTGGAGCCAGAACCTGGATGGACAGTACCTCAAGAGACTGGAGCAGCCGCTCATGCTGCGCTGCAAGGACAAGAACGCCAAGCTTGACATCAACTTTGACAAGTGTGTGACACGAACACAATTTACACACAAGAGACACAAGACATTCCCATTAAAGTATACGTTCACAGACTCACCTTAGTACTGTTTGCTGTGTACTTGTGACACACACAAACCCACACCAATACTTAGTGTGTCAGCTTTACATCCATGCCCAAACAGGAGGTATAAATACACTCTCCGTTAGTAATGCTCTTACACATTATATTCATGTTGAAACTAAACTATTCTACACAAATTCATACATGACACATACATGTGCTCATTATTTACTTTGTGTGGGTTTTTTGTTGTTGTGTGTTTTCTTGTCCAGCAACCTGTTGAACCTTTTCTCTGAGATCCACTACTGGGATCGACTAAAGTGTGAGATCCCCCAGTGTGTGTCTGACATTTCCCAGGACAAGGAGGAGTTCCGAGGACTGAGGGAGCGAGCACTGCTGCTGATCGGGGACTATAACAGGTCTGACACACACACACACACACACAGAACAAACATGCATGCAACACTGAGCAAATGAGTTCTGAGATTAGGGGCCTGATGTATGGTTATATGCAAATTCCATTTATTTTTTGGAAGATTCTGTGCCTACCACGTATACGGATGTGTTTGTTTAAGTCTATCAAACATTTTTTTCACCAAGTTTTAGAATTTTTGGTTCATAGCTGGTAATATGAGACTTAACAGGGTATTTAAAATGAAAACACACACACTGCCAAACTCTCAACAGTGGTCCAGTAGTACTGACTGTGTGCGTGTGCGTGTGCGTGTGCGTGTGTGTGTGTCAGGGTCATAGGAATGCTTTCTCCTGACGAGATGGGTCTGTTCCGTGAGCGGATTAATTACATGGATAAGAAGATTCAGCCGGGGCTGACCAAACTCATGTGGTTCTCTAAAGGAGCTGCTAACGTCTTCATCCGTGACTGTCTCCAGCATGTTAACAAGGTTGTTACACAGAGTTCACGCCTTACTGATTCGGGCATGTATACAGTTACTGTATTAACACTTTTTTACTGACTGTTTTGAGATTCATAATGATGGCAGTGTCGGCCTGAGGGTTAGAAAAGTGGGTGAATTGGTGAATTTGGATTAAAGTGCAGATTCAATGTTGGCTGGGAAATGTTTTTTTTTGGCAAAAGTTCAGTTTCTTGTTGTGAATATGGACACAGCTTTGACAGATTAGCTCATCAGACCAGAGAACAGGACAGAAGTAACTCAACCTCAACAGGTGTGGAGCCGATTCTTAGTTCAGTAAGAAACCTTATTGGATCGTAGTCACTGAAGAACTCATCTCATCTTCTCTCCTCTTCGTTACGCTCTAGGTCCAGGTGATAGTTGATGGATACAAAGTGTCCAATCTGTCCATCTCCAACCTCTGTCGCCAAATCAGTGAAACATTGCTGGTTAGACTGGATGGAAAGACTATCTACAGGTAACCATTACTTCTTCATTGCATGGGATGCCTAATCCAGTAAATACACAAATTAAAGAGTATAAATTGTGCAGATATTATTTTTCTTGTTTTAATATCTCGGTGGAGACATGTGGCTTTTGCCTATGTTGTCTTTCCTTTAGTTCAGAAGCCGAGCTAATTCTCTAGAGAACCCACAGATATTTAAAGAGGCCAGTGCTTCCATATTGCTGACGGCTCATTGAGGTAGCATCTCCACGTCTTGACATTGTCTGAAGTGATGCAGATGGGTTGCATCTTAAGTCTACCTTTGTTCCAAGTGATACACATTGTTTTCCTTTGTTGGTTGAATCTTAGTTGTTTTGTCCTGTTGCAATTCTAAGAAACCTGGACTTTGAGGATGACCAGAAGACTCACCAGCAAAGCCATCTCCAAATACTGCGCTCAGCACATCAGGATATTGTTAATATTATGACTCGCATCCACAACACCTTCTCTAACGATGGACCTGAGGTCTGTGCTCTGTTTTTCATTCGGTATTGATTGAGTGATGTTCCTGCACTTTTAGAAAATTGTGCAAAATCTTTCAAATGTATAAGATTTTTATTTTCTGCTTACTTTAGGTGATTAACTTTTTGCATTTTTTATTTGATAACAGGTGTACAGTCCACATGTGCACTGCTATGTCATGTGTGAACATTGTTTTACATGGTGTTTAAGGTCCAGGAGCACTGGGTGTCCTACACAGAGAAGGTGGACCACATGGTAGAGGAAGCTCTTAGGAGCAACATCAAGCACTCCATGAAGAAGCTTTCCAGGGCCATCAATGGAGACAGCAAGACATCACCCAATCCCTTGTTCAAAGTCCTGGTAGCACTGCGCCTGGCAACTCCCCAATCCACACCAAAGGTACCCTCAACCTCTCTTAATCAAAGGAGATCATGAGTAGAAAATATGGCCATATATGTTGGGATATGTCTCTTTAGAAGGCAAAATGGTGTCCCATGATCTGACGTGTGCTCACTGATGTAGGAAACTTAGAAGAGAACTAGTCTTATTGTGCTGCTAGTTTAAGGTAAAGGTCACATTTAATTATAGAGCACTTTAAAAACAATCATGGTTTGTGTCAAAGTGCTTTACAACAAAACATAATTAAGCAAAAAGATCATCACAAGACATAAGTACTTAAATACACGCATACATACACAGTGCACACATATATACAGGCATTCATACATATCAATGTAAAATGAAAATCATGTCAAGAATCATTACAGGGGTTGGCAAGAGAGTAAAAGTTTGTCTTCAGACACATTTTAGATGATTCAATAGATTGGGCCATTCTTATATTTTCAACAGTCTCGGGGCTGCCACTGAGAAGGCTCTGTCTCAGTTTTCGACAACATCGTGTGATGGTTTGCAGGCCTTGATCTGTCTGAAGTGCCTACAGGTTCTGTATGAGGACAGAAGTTCTGTAATATAGCTTGAGGCGTTAATACCAAAAGATAGGGAGTTACAGTAGACAGGACAGCCATACCGTTTACCGTATGATAGCATGGAAGTGTAGCTATATGTCCAAACGGCTTAGAACACAAACATACAGTATGCACACATGCAGCAATCAATGATTAGGTCAAATTACAACCTGCGACTGTGACAATAAACTCAACGCAGGTGCACATGCCGCACTCATATTCTGAAGCAATCTTGTCTGGCAAATTGATGTCTTGGGTAAAAGTGTGTGTGTGTGTGTTGTATGTTGTGTGTGTGTCTGTGTGTGTCTGACAGGTCGAGTTCTCCCCGACGCTCAGAAGGCTTGCTCAGATAGTGAACATTATGCCTCAGCTCATCAACACCATCTCAGAATTTAAACGACTGCCTGAAGTTCTGTCCTGCAAACGACCCCAGGGGAATCCTATATACATCACCATAGGTTAGAACATTTCTTATATTTTCTTTTATTTATTTTTCTTTCATTTCACATAGCCAGTTTTTCCTCAGAGAATCAACATTTTCCAAGAAAGAGTGCTGAGCTGACCGATTACTGAGCGGTTGTGTCTGTCTGTGATTGTGCTCTTGTCCCCGTCGTCACCCCGGTCCTCTTCGATCCTTCAGAGCAAGACGAAGAGATAAAGAAGATGCAGGCTGCAGTTGCCACAGGGATGACAGCCAATGCCAGCCACCTGCAGGCCTATCTGAAGACCTGGGACAAATACAGGGATATCTGGGAGAACAACCAGGACTCCTTTATACAAAGCTACCACACAGAAAACCTACGAGTCACTACTATTGATGCAGATATACACAGGCAGGCATCATTCTTCAATTGACTTGTTTAGGAAGTTTCTATCAACCGTTTGATACATTTTGCTGCAAAAGCATTGGAGTACATTCTAGTTGTGTTTGTCTTTATCGGTTTTCCCAAGTGAACGTTTGTCTCATTTGTTCATAAGACATGTTTTAAATGTTGTTAGTAATGAAGCGTACATCTGCCGTAATCTCCCTCTTCTGTCTTACTGTGTCGTTGTTCACTCCCAGGTACACAGAAAAGGCCTCCAGTGTTCAAGAGGAAGAGACTGTGTTGAACATCCGGTTTGTCATGCTGGATTGTTCACCACTCAAGTCCTCCTTGGCGAAGCTCTGCAGTGAGTGGCAAACCAAGTTCACTCAGCTGCTCAGCCACATGGCTAGCACCCGCCTCAAAGGACTTCATGCCTCCCTGCAAGACAATGCCAACAGGTGAGGAGTCAAGTCACCTTTTTTGGGTTTGCCAGTTCGTGGCATCTTAATAATATATACAGTAAGATAAATTAAAAATAAAAGCAAGTACTGGAAAAAACATAATTATAGTACAGAAGAAAAAATACAATACAAATATTAAGGAAGAAAGTTAAAAATTAAATTTACAAAATTCAATAGAAATATGAAAAGAATGCTATAAAAACATGTACAATCTGAAAAATAAAATGTTTTTAGAAGTAGCAGTTTTGTGCTGAAATGTGCAAAATTGTCTTTCAAATAATTATACAAAACATTTGAATGATGTAATGCTAAAGGTGGTGTGACTCTTTGTTGTGTTTGTTTGCGTGTGTGTGTGTGTTCAGGCTGAGACGACCTCCCCAGACGCTGTCAGAGCTTGGTGAGAGCCTGAAGCTCTTGGAGACTCTCCAGGGCAATTTGGACAAGACTGAGGCTCAGATTCCTCTCATCCACGAACAGTTTGCTATCCTGGACAAATATGAAGTCCCCGTGGAACAGACTGTAAGCAGCTCATTAATAAACAAGCATACAGTGAACACGATACAGGAATAATATACTCAAACACACATACTGTGACTGTGTACGTGTGTATGTGTATAAGCAGTATATAACTATCTGACAGTGTGTTTTCCCCTGATGCATTCAGTTAGTAAAAGAATGCTTACTTTACTTATGTTGCCATTTAATTATAGGGTACCCTAGTTTGCTACAAGTTACAATAATTGTGCAGGTATGTGGAGACAGAAACTGTTGATATCCTCGCTTGATATAGAGAGACAGGAAACGGTAGAGTTCATCAACGTAAATGTATCTCATGTAATCAAGTCTAACATGTTGATCGTTCACCCTCCCTGAAATAAAACAACTAAATTGTTGTACACGTGCAAACACTAAATATAGACATTGTCAAAACTCTGACTTCTCTGCTAGTTATGCGTTCTGTACATCTACGAATAAGCAAACGCATCCTTTCTTTGGTTTACCCACAGGTGCAGGATATGCGCGAGGTGCTGAACGGGGAGTGGGTGTGGTTTCAGCAGGAGTTGATTGACAGTGATGTCTTGCTGCAGAAGCACAGGGAGAAGTTTAAGAACAGCCTCATCCTCTCTTCTGAGGAGTTCAAGAAGAAGATCCAGAACACTTTGCTGGAGCTTAACAGCACAGGTCACACACACTCTCTCTTACTCCATCTTTTACACATTGTCTCACGGTGTTTCATCCCTAATGTAGAATCTCTATAAAGCAACTTTGCAATAGATATTACCAAGAAGTACCTTATAACCTTATGTAAGGTTCTCAAGGCCTATACAAACCTGAGTGTGTTGGGAGAAATAGTTTTGTCTTTTATATTTGTTTCGCATTTTCTTTGTACTGTCTGTATGACAGAGCTGTCAGTTGGCCAGACATGGTTTCAATGGTTATTTATGTTATGTGTTAAGTCCTGCTGACAGCTAAGATTCAGTAGGCATTCCCTTTTTGTTTTTGTGCTTTTGTTTGTGGACATGTGAATGTGTATGTTTGTCTATTTGCTTTTTCACGTGTTTTGTATCTCCTTTCATTTTTACGTGGGTATATCCAGGTCCATTTGACAGTTCTCTGAGCACTGAGTTGGCTCTAAACCAAGTAGCAGAGCATCGCAGCCAACTGGAGGCTCTGAAACAGGAAGAGAGCGCCATCCTTGACGGGCTGAGCTCCTTCAAAATAGAACAGCGCCCCTCAAAGACGATCCGGACGCTGGAGAAGGTCTGACACAGCACTAGGCTCATAGTCCTGACATACCGTTGTCTGACCATAAGCTTATACAGACACTAACATAATACAGCAGTTCATCCATAGAAGGCCACTGTGGGGAATGTGGTTGTGATAAACTGGCTCAACATATGGGAAAGCTGTTTTTAACACATTGTTTTTGTACAAGTATTTGATAGTATATGGTATTAGGTCATTGGCAGGACATGCAGAGACGGGTTGACATTCAACAAATGTGTTCATGTGTTTGTTTGTACAGGACATGGACCACCTGCAGCAGGTCTGGGAGATCACACAGGAGTGGAATGCCAACTGGAACATCTGGAAGGTCGGTCAGTTTGCGACGCTGCGGACGGAGAGCATGGAGAGCACCGCACAGGGCATGTTCAAAAAACTCCACAAACTCCAGAGAGACCTAAAGGTCAGTTCGGCCTCCCAGAGTTTCTTAACAACAGCTGCAGACTTGAGCATCTTGTCGTGTCGAGTCATACATGTAAATGCATCAGTGCTGTACAAAGCTGGACGCTGTTCCTGGCCTCAGTCGAAAGAACACAGAATAACACTCTGTATTGAATGACGGTTAGCAGACTCTTATGGTGACGTCATTAGAAGTATTTTTAGCTTTATAGAAACAGACTCTGCCTGAAATTCATTTTATAATGACAGCTTAAACATTTCCTGGCCTCTCCTCAGGATGCACAACATTTGGTGCTCATGTCACAAAATGCGCAGCTGCTCCCAAAATAACCACATGATCTGTGTCTGCTTGCAGGATAAGGAGTGGGACATAGTAGATTTCTCTAAGAACAAGATTGACCAGTTCAAGAAGATCATCCCTCTCATTGCTGATCTGAGGAACCCCGCCATGAGGGACAGGTATTGACTTCACTTAATTCTTGGTGGAAAGGTGTAGCATGGAAAAACATTACATTTTGGAGTGGATCCAAATCAAGGGGCGGATACACACATTATTTCTCATTTATGGAACTCTCCTTGGTGGAGGTCTGCACTCTATAAGTGCCTTTCTAGTTCTCAATATTCTTCTTGTTCATTACCTTCACCGACTACAATAACAGCCAGTGTGCTGAACACAGGATGTCATTTGCTGTGATTGAAAAGGAAGACAACAGACCCCCCCCCCCCCCCCCTCCCTGAGACTTAAGACAAACCATGTTTTCAATGCCATTTTTCTTTCAGGCACTGGAAGCAGATCTGGGACGAGCTGCAGTGCTCCTTTGACCAAACCAGCGCTGAGTTCAGTCTGGAGAAGATCATATCTCTGGGCCTTGACAAATATTCTGAGAAGATCTGTGAGATCTCTGGAGCCGCCAGCAAGGAACTCTCCATAGAACAGGTCCAGTCACTTCCTCTAGTCTATACTGATGCTCAGTGGGAAGCGTTGCACCTTCTCCTGCCTCCATTCATTCTAACCAGGCTCTCACCCCTGGCTCCTTTCCACCCTGCCTTCAGGCCTGCTGTTCTTGGGTAGTGCTGTCAGCTCAAATGACTGCCTCTCAACCTTTGTCAACATCAATCTTGTCCCTAGCTCCTCTCCACTTCCTCACCATGCATCACTTACAGAGGCTACATCAGTGCAGTTTAACAGATCGATGCACATAGAAGCACAGGGGTGTGCACTCTCAAAGGTGTGCACTCTCAAATTAGATGAGCTTTCTCAGTAAAGTAATCAACCTGTCGGATTCTTATTTTGAAATACTCCTTAACATTTCAGAAAAATGCTTCCTCTTTAGTGGTGTTCAGCCATTCCTATTACTTTAGTTATTACTGATAAAATGATCCTTTTACTTTATAGACATGTTTGTAAATACAGTATATTACCACATTAGTCCTTTTACATGTGTGTAAATGTGTACAAAGAATGCTTATAAATTACAAGACGAGTCATACAGTGAGAAAATGCTGTCTGTTAACATTATTCTTTGTGTCTGATAATTAAGGCTCTGGAGGACATTACCAAGACATGGAAGGACACCCTCCTGGACATAACACCTCACAAAGATGGAGGCCACTATCGGCTGAGGTGAGGAAACAAGCCTTGAAGGGTTCAAGAAGTTATTCCTGTAATTCAGGCTAAAACTCATTCCAACTGTTAGAGATAGATTTGTGTCTCCATCACGTCTTATTTACATGCATCATTAGATCCCACAGCTCAATACAACTCAATATTGCCATCCAGTGATGTAGCTATTTAGCTTTGATAAATGTAATGCCTCTAAAGCATGGCTATAGCATATGTGACACTAATGCAAGAATAATCCGTTTGTTAAAAGCCTTGTTGGAGGAGTCAGAAAAAGCGAGAGAGTTTGTTTGTCGTCAGAGACAAGTGAGCAGCGTTAAGCGAGTGACAGCCTGGCTGGTGGAGGCAGCAACACAGGCCATCTGCTGCATATAGAAATGAATCTATGCAGACCTCAGACCCAGTCCAATTAGCAGCCCAAGCTATTTCCACTGATACAACAGGGGGGGGACTACAGTCAGTAAACAGTGGAGAGAGGCACAGTGAGATTGTAATGCAAAAGTAGATGAAGGTAAAGTGTGAAAGGTACAGAAAAGTATACCTATCAAATCTGTATAACTGAATTATTTTGAGTGAAGAAGAGAAAACACGAAACTGAAATGTCAGAACAATATATATATATATATATATATATATATATATATCTTCCAGGGGCACAGAGGAGGTATTCCAGGTCCTGGATGACAACATGGTCATTCTGTCCACCATGAAGGCTTCTCGGTTTGTCAAAGCCTTCGAGGGGGAGGTGGACAGCTGGGAAAGGCGACTGTCACAGGTGCTGGAAGTCATGGAGATGATTCTTACCGTGCAACGTCACTGGATTTATCTGGAGGTTCGGGAAACACTCACATACTGTACTGTGTTATATGGATCGTTATTATACATGGCTTTCACAGCTTGATGGTTGCCACTTCATTCACGTGTTCGTAGCTGAAGCTAATTTCAAACACATCTCCCGCATTGATAGTTCAGGTAATCATTAAAGTCACATGTTACAGTTTAAAATCAGTGCATGTAATTATAAAAGAAAAACAAGAACAACCATCCAGGACAACATTCAAACAAATTAAACAAACAAAACATAGAACATGGACATAATTTATGCACGTATAGTGCAAGTACAGGTGAGCCGTTCCACTGTATGTGTCGACATCTGCATGGATTTAAATAGGAGCATATCTTATACATCACGACGTGCCTTTAATAGTTGGTTGAGTCCGACTGAATAATCTCTATCAAAGCTCTCTGCTTGAGGTTTTCTCACCACTATCATCAATCTCATTAAAATCTCATATACAATTAACCTCTTTCCACTGCCATATCTTTCTCTGTCACTCTCCATTGTTCCTTTCTTTCATCCCTCCAGAACATTTTCCAAGGAAAGGACATCAGGGAGCAGCTTCCCAGTGAGTGCAAAGAGTTTGAAGACGTTAGTTCTACTTGGAAGACCATCATGGCCCGACTCCACAAGGATAACAACGCCTTGCAGGGAACACATCACTCCGGTATGACAAAATACTTTGTGTTTCTTGAAAGAACATGCCGTTATTAAACACATGGAGTCACACCATCTGGTGTCGTAGAAAAAAATAATAATATATATATATATTATATATTATATAAGTCTTAAACTTGTGTTGTGTTGTTAAATGTTGAGATTTAAAGTGCACTTGTTGATGGATCTTCAGCTGTTTTCAAATGTGTCTCATTAATAATCCACTTCCTTCACCTGAGATGTAATGTTTTATTTAAATTTGGAGTGAAGACAATATTTTTCATAACACATGATTAAAGAATAATCTGTAATATGAATAAAACAATATTCCGAATCTAGTAAAGTCTTCAAACAGCTTGTCTTCTCTGTCTTTCAGGCTTGCCTGAGAAGCTGTCAGAGATGAGTGCCAAGCTGGAGGAGATCCAGAAGGCCCTGGACATGTACCTGGAGACCAAGAGGCAGATCTTCCCGAGATTTTACTTCCTGTCCAATGATGATGTGTTGGAGATCCTGGGGCAGTCGCAGAACCCAGAAGCTGTGCAGCCGCACCTGAAGAAGTGTTTCGATAACATCAAGAGCCTGCGCATTGAAAAGGCACGGATCACAAACATAATCTTAAAATCAATCGCATACACAACATATTCACTCATATACTCCTACGACATATATTAAAGCTATTATGCCGGCTATATTTGTTTTGTTGATGGAAATTATTTAGTTGTCGAGCATATTTGAAATGCTTTAATAGTGTCAACGTGCTCTTACTGTAAGCTAAATATGACCTTTGTATGTAAAACCACCTGAAAGCTTCCGCGATTAAGTTACATTTTGCAACATTTATTGCCCCGTTTTAGTAAATCAGATCTCCAGGATCAAGTGGTCTCAAACTTTGAGCCAGAAAACACTTTTCTTATATTATATATTATACAGAATCACACCAGTGCATACAGAGAGCTGCCACTGCTTATGTGTGTTTTCTTCTGTAGATCAGTAAACAAGCTGCCACCGGAATGTTTTCTGCTGATGGGGAGTTCATCACGTTCATCCAGACAGTGCATCTGGACAGACCTGTGGAGGTACAACAGGGATGATTCATATCGTGATGACGGTGATAAGGCTGTTATGTTAATACATGTGAAGTCAGGATATAATAGTTATGGTGGAAAATGTTGTTTTGTGTGTATGTAGATTTGGCTGTGTGATGTTGAGAAGACCATGCGTAAAACACTCAAGGATTGTCTGGACAGCTGCCTTATAGCTCTGAAGAAGATGACGAAACAGAGAGACAAATGGGTCGGAGATTGGCCAGGACAGGTACATTTGTCTTTGTCTTTCCCCTCTTTTAACTGCCCGTCGTGGTTTTACACTCTGACTGACACTGATGCAGTGACATTCTCTTGACTTACTGTTAATAGTGGTCATAAAGGATAAGATGAATTTTAAAGCAATGCAAATTGATTTACCAATTTGAAAATCAATGTCTAATAGCTATTCTTTTTGCTCAATTTACAAATACCAATTCCCGCTGAACTCAAAATATCCCAATCCATGTCATTGGGTAAAATGAGCAAAGTTAAGTGTGTATTCTTCTTATCATTTTAGATGCTGATCACCGCTAGTCAGATCCAGTGGACCAAGGATGTCACTAAATCTCTCATTACATGCAAGGAGAGAGCTGATAAATCCTCCCTTCAGTCCATGAAGAAGAAACAGGTTTACTTTTTGTTACATAACTAAATCTAAATATTTTAGAGTAACCCTCAATGTGATGATCTTTCCATACAGCAAGCTGGAAGCTCTGTACCCAGTATGATGATTCCAAGTAAAATGTGTTTTTCAGTGCCAGAGATATGCAACATAATGATTTAAATATTTAAAAAGCTCCTGGTAAACTCTGCATTACACTATATTTTAGGTCTTCATGCTTCAACGCTATTCAGAGATCATCCGTGGCAACCTGTCCAAAGTCCTACGTCTGAAGATTGTAGCGTTGGTCACAGTGGAGGTTCATGCTCGGGATGTCATTGATAAACTGGCCAAGGCTGGCTGCAAGGACGTCAACGCCTTTGAGTGGCTCTGTCAGCTGCGACTGTACTGGGATAAGGTAAGCTCTGAGAGATGCACGTGAGACCAACAGACAGGTGTCAGCATGGGGAAAAAAAGAAGAGCACATCACAACTTAATATCTATGATTTCAGCATGAAATGTACTCCAAGTTAAAAGCTGAACGCAAAACTTTGGTTTTACGATTCAGTAGTTTGTGGCAGTTAAAGGAACACTTTCAAATAATTCTGTAATACATTAAACCTCTCACTGTTTTTTTATTTATTTCTCACTCTCCACCTCTCAGTTTGCTGAACTGTCTAATGGCAGCAAAAGATCCATTTAGCTCAAATCAGATGAGTTGGAAGGAGATAAAGAAAATGTCCACTGAACTCGTTTACTTCCTGCTTTGTTTGCTCTCCCAATAGGATTCGGAGGAATGCATAATCCGACAGACCAACACGCGTTTCAAGTACGGCTACGAGTACCTGGGCAACTCCGGACGGCTCGTCATCACTCCACTTACTGACAGGTAATCAATCATTCAGTCAGTCAATTAGTGCACCAACCAACACATCAATCAACCTGTCACATTTCACTTAATTCATTAGTAATTCATCAAAGTATTTTTTGATGCTGCTGTTGTCTGAGAAAAAAAAAACACCTTGAATTTTTTCGGGGGGGCGCGGGGTTCATCCAACACTGGATGTATTCCATGTATTAGTTCATATTGGAGACCGTCTCACATACTTATTTTTAAGGCACAGCCTGAAAAGCTAAATGTATTTCCATTTTGGACCTTGTTGTTACGTCCACTTCTTTTCTTTGAAAGTTTCAATATGTTTATTTAATTATTTTTAATATTGTTTTAATACCAAAGAAATCTGATCATATTTGCTCATATATGAATATTTCTTTCTACAATGATTCTCTGTAGAGTAAATGTTTGACTGTGTCCAGGTGTTACATGACACTGACCACAGCACTCCATCTCCATCGGGGGGGCTCTCCTAAAGGCCCAGCTGGTACTGGGAAAACAGAGACAGTCAAGGACTTGGGCAAAGCTCTCGGCATGTATGTTATTGTAGTCAACTGCTCTGAAGGACTAGACTACAAATCCATGGGACGCATGTACTCTGGCCTGGCACAGGTAGGAAAAAGCGAATAGATAAGGAATGATGATGGTTATGGCGACGAAGATGACCGTAGTTAAAATTCTAATGATGATGATGAAGTCAACCTAAATAAAAAGAGGTAAATACATGAGTGTTTGTATGTTAGGGTTGGCATTTATACTAACTAGTTATTGAAACACTATTCTCCTGCTAGTCAAGCTCACAACCACTTAAGTTAAACTCAAGCTGAGTTAGTCAGTAGTAGGTTGCTCTCTCTCTCTCTCTTCTTAAGCAAAAGAAGCTAAACCACAGTGTAAAATCATAGCAAGTATTAGCATCAAAATATACCTAAAGTAAAAATACTTATTATGCTGAATGATACATATATATATATATATATATATATATATATATATATATATATATATATATATATATATAACACCACCGAATTATAATAAGCGATACATTTACCTGTAATGATCACTAATGTTGCTACTTTATAAAATGCAGTGCTGGTTAGCTTAATCCATAATAAAAGTAAACAAATGCATTAAAACAAATGTGTAGTATGTGAGTAAGTGCACTTAGTTACATTGCACCACTGCTGACCATGTTTACATTGTAATGATGGTCCACAGGTCTGTGTGATCAAATGTGTTTTCTCATTGGTGCAGATTTTCTTCTCACCGTGTGATTTGTGTGCATGTCATCGTGTCCGCTCTGAACAGACAGGAGCATGGGGGTGCTTCGATGAGTTCAACCGAATCAACATCGAGGTGCTGTCGGTCGTGGCCCAGCAGATCCTCTCCATCCTGTCCACCCTCTCGGCTGGACAATCCAAGTTCCATTTTGAGGGACAGCACATACGTCTGGTCTGGTCATGCGGTATCTTTATCACCATGAATCCCGGTAGGTCAACTTTAAATACATACACGGCATCTTTCCGCGCATTATGTTGCGAAACGGTTTGAGATATCTTCAGAGGATGATATGATACTTGAATGGCTCTTTCAGTGATTATAATTCTAATCTTTTCTCTCTAGGTTACGCTGGTCGTTCTGAGCTTCCAGACAACCTCAAGTCCATGTTCAGACCCATCTCCATGGTGGTGCCTGACTCGACTCTAATCGCTGAGATCATACTGTTTGGAGAAGGCTTCAACAACTGCAAGGTACTTCCCCTCAAGGACATTTTAGTTTGCTAGGAAAAGAATAGTCAAATGAAAGAGATGAAAGTCAACAGTGCAAGTAAGGTAAGTCTTAGTGTTTGGGTAAAAATCGAAGTGCATTCTTATACAGTAAATATGTTCTACTACAGGTCATACAGAATTATTATATTTGTGATTTTATGTAAGAAATAGACATTTGGACATTTTAATTTTTAATTTTTAAATTTTTTTTATTATTATATATTATTGTGTAAAAGGAAAATACTACTGTATACCGCATTACTAGTTGTAAAAAACCGTTTCAACATTATATATTTATTTTACTTGTGTATGTATAGAGGCGATGAAGACTAAAGTGATAAAAACAAATAAAGAAAGAAAATGAACTAAATTGTTAATTATTGTTAATCTCTGTGTACAAATATCCTTGTCATGATCAGGTTTTTTCCCGATATAGGCCTGATTATGGTTTTGAGAAATCTGGACATACATCATATCCAGAATATGATCAAAATTCGAGCATAAGACACTAGTGCCCGTGCACAGTAAACACACTCAGTGTATCCAGGACTAGTCTGCTGGTTGTAGGCCAGTGATTAAAGAGTTGCAATTTATTCAGGAACATGGAGATATTGCATTACTCTATGTAACTATAAAGAAACCTCACATCTCTCTCACTGCTCAGTAACAAGGCCAAGTGGACGTATCTGTTTAATGAATTCTGTCTGGCTGCTATTTTTACCCTGCACACAGCTCTGAATACACACTGATTTCTAAAGTATATCTTGTTGAATTATCACAGCCTGAATGAAACATTCCCGCTTCTTTTATGTGAAGAGCACGGGCAATCAGCAGAGGAGATTGTGCATTTCTGACCCATCACTGATATTGCATCTCTATCACAGTAGAAGAACTCAGACGATTCTTGTTATTACACTGTACGTGCCATGTAAAGTAATCTTGTTGTAAAACGTGAGCAAGTGGAGCCTCAGCTGAACGTAGATCAGTAAAGATCAAAAACATATTTTGCTCCTTGGAGACTTTAGAAACAATCCAACACTGCTGCACACACACACACACACACACACACACACACACACACACACACACACACCTTGATGGTTTCCTTGCCATGATCTCTTAGCTGGCTGTACGGTTGAACAAATGTATGATTTGGGACGTGTCTTGGATGACCTGCTGAGGTCGTGAATGGGAAGTGATGGATTTATGTTTAGTGATGTGCTTTAATGGCACACTGCCATGCTTAAGTCTCCCTGGCTCATCTCTGGTTTAAACTGCAAATTGAAATCCCATTTAAGGTGACCTTCACTCGTCTCCCTCTGTTCTCCATTGTTTGTTTCATCCTTTTCTGTCTCTGTCTTCATGTCACTCATGTCACTCTACCTCTGTTTCTGTCCTTTTCCACACAGCTCCTGGCTAAGAAGGTGTTCACCCTGTACTCCCTGGCAGTGCAGCAGCTGTCTAAACAGGACCACTATGATTTTGGCCTGCGTGCTCTCACCTCCTTACTTCGCTATGCTGGAAAGAAGCGGCGCTATTGCTCCAACGTTCCTGATGAAGAAGTACGTCTCTCTCTCTCGCTCTCAGTCCCAAAACAAACCCGTCTGATAATCAACTGTCTACAGTTAGGATAGAGCATTTCAGTCAGGTGTCCACATGGTTTTGCTCGCTATAGTCATTCCTTCTGTTCATTCTGGTCATTAACAAATCCCTTACTAATGCATTTCCAGTGTAAGTGATGGGGACAGCCAAACTGTGCTGTCATCGCTCTTTTGGCATCCTCTGTAACTACAATGTCAAATCAAACCAGTACCTATAAATTCAACTACACTAACTACTTTCCTTCCCTTTCAAAAGGAAATGTAATTGTGAGAGACTCTGCGTTTGTATCTCTGTCCTCAGATCCTGCTGATGGCTATGAAGGACATGAACATTGCTAAGCTGGCCTCTACTGACGTGCCACTGTTCAATGGGATCACCCAGGACTTGTTTCCTGCTGTGGAAGCACCCAGTATAGACTATGGCAAGGTAAGTCAGCAGTCAGGAATTGTAGCATCAATTCACATTTATAATACTGACAATGTAATGCTCAGCAGTTAGTTAGACAACATTAAGTTGCATCTGCTGTCTAACTTTGTCTCTTTTCTATATGGCTGTCTCCTTATCTGAGGGGGGGTTGTGGTTGCATACATGTGTGTCTGAATGTGTTTGTAAAGATTTCTGATAAATAAATGTACAGAGGATTTTAATTTGACAGATATAAATCGTCACATTCAAAAGCGCACACAAATGCAGGCGGAATAATTAATGATTTTTTTATTTCGGCTGAGCTGTCTGTCCAAACTGTGAAAAGCATTTTTTGAGATTACCGTCATTTGGAGGGTGAAAAAGATCTAGATCCACGATATCTCATAATCTATCTGTATTGTTACAATTTCACTCAGTATCACCATCACTGCCTTTTTCTGTCATTGCGTTGCAGTTGAAGGAGGCTATAGAGGTGGAGCTTCGTCAGAGCGGTTTGCAGGTGACTCCTTTCGCCGTGACCAAAGTCATCCAACTTTATGAGACCAAAAACTCTCGACACTCCTCCATGCTGGTGGGCAAGACGGGCAGCGCTAAGAGTGTTACCTGGAGGACTCTGCAGAAGGCCCTCACTTCCCTGCACCACAAGGGAGTGGCTGGCTTTGAGCTGGTCCAGGTGGGTGAAGACGGAATATAATACACTGTCATTTAAACTAAAAGAGACACTAGTTCACAGAATCACAGTCATGTTTCCTTCTTTCTACTCTCTCTGTCCTTACGTATTACTCTTCATCTTGCTTTCTTCCTTCTCATTTTTGCAACTATTTTTACCTCTTACTTTCTATTTTCCCTCAGAGCTCTTTGCATATCTATTTGTGGTGCCTCACATCTCCCTGGTTCTCATGATCCGTCTCTCTGTTCCTCTCTATTACCTGTCCCCACTGAGACACTGTACTCATTTTTGTTTCACCTACATGTTCATGCAAACACTTGCACTCACACAGAGACACACGCACACACACGTGGACATGACGGTGACGAATCACTTATAGATGTGTTATGTGTATACTAAGTAGTATTTAAAAAGTGATTGTTCAAACGTAACTACAATGAATATAAACGTTTGTGAAGTCTTTACCCTAATCAGATCAGGAGCTAAAACAAAATACAGTTGGCAAAAGGATGCACATTTTCTATGAAACGCTGCTGTTCACACTTTGGTCCCTGTGGTACAACAGGATTACCCTCTGAACCCCAAGGCGATGAGTCTGGGAGAGCTGTACGGAGAAAATAACCTCTCCACCAATGAGTGGTCTGACGGAGTGCTGTCTTCCCTCATGAGATCAGCCTGCGCAGGTGCCGACAGTAAAAACACACATTGCTGTTCATGCTTCATGTAGTATAAGTGAACACACTCAACTCTTTATATTATCTCATAGCGTATTCATCAATGCAGTAGTCAACTCCAACTTGCCTTTAGAGTAGTAACACTAAACAGTGAGAAAGATCATCTTTGGCGTCTTAATGTGAAACAATTTCACTTATCATGATGGCAATTGACCCTTAAGCCTTTTTTTTTTTTTCCATCATTGTAACCTTCTTTTATAACCTTTTTAAATTCTGACTAAACAAACAAGAAGTCCAGATAGAAAGGCGGGACTGTGAATCACTTTCTATGAACAATGCCACCATATTTATACGTCACACTGTGCATCTCCTCTCCATTCTTCAGATGAGAAAGCAGATGAGAAGTGGATCGTGTTTGACGGGCCTGTCGACACACTGTGGATCGAGAGTATGAACTCTGTTATGGATGACAACAAGGTGCTCACGCTCATCAATGGAGAGAGAATCTCCATGCCTGAGCAGGTGCGAACACAGCTAGAGACCAGATTGTGGGCCTTTTTCACAGCAGGCTTTTCAACAAAGGAAAAGCACAGGTGTCGATAATAACAATAACAATGGCTCCCTTCTACTGAAGTGCGGCAGTAAGTAAGCCGTGACAGTGTGACAGTGATCAAGCATGCTCAATACCAGGATCATGAAACTGAAGCAGCTGAACATTAAATCAGCCTTTGTAAAGGTTACATTTCAAAATCACTTACAAAAACCTGTTTAATGTAGAAACTTGTGCACATTGAGTTACGTGCAGTGGATTTCTGGTCGGTGCATAAATACAGTAGAAATAATTTAAACAAACAACCGGGAACTTCCACCAGTTTCTAAATGGAAAGTAGTGAATATGCAACTACAAACTCTCTAAAGGAAACACATTTCTTTCATTAATTAACTTTAGCTGTTTCTTTGAAATGTATCTCAGCATTAGAAACATTGAGATGTATGTTTTACAATAGCAGTAGTATGGTGTAATAAATCACAATAAGACTACATCTCCTGTACAAATATATTTAAGTTGTTGTATGTAAATGTGTGTTTGTTCTGGAGGCACATACAACATGCACACTGTAGAAACAAAGTTCCCCTTTTGTTACAATAAATCTATATATATGTAGTTTATGGCCCCTAATAAAATAAACATAACAAAATGAATCACCATATATTACTGTATACTGTAAAAACTATTCCTAAAAGCTTTTGTTATAGGTGTCTCTGTTGTTTGAAGTGGAGAACCTGGCGATGGCTTCTCCAGCTACAGTATCTCGCTGTGGGATGGTCTACAACGATTACACTGACCTGGGATGGAAACCTTTTGTTCAGTCGTGGCTGGACAAGCGACCCAAGGTTCAATGCGTTCACTCATAATAACTTTTATAAACATTTATTAGAGTGACATAAGAAAACCTTCATGAATGACACCCATTGTATTCCCTTATTTTCTGTTTGATTGCTATCTGCTGAACTTTCCATTGCTCAATGTCTCCACAGGCTGAAGTGAACCATTTAAAGCATGTGTTTGAGAAATACATAGAGAGCACGCTGAACTTTAAGAAGAGGAACTGTAAGGAGCTGATTCCCATCACTGAGCTTAATGGAGTAATCTCTCTCTGCCGCCTCTATGACTCCCTGGCCACATCCAGCAATGGGGTAAGACAAATAGAGTCTTACATTATCTCTTAAGCATCCCCAGTGTGAACAAGAAGAATGTAATTGTTTTCCTTTCCCCAGGTGAATACTTCGGACACAGAAAACTTGGGGAGGATGGTGGAGCTTTGGTTCATCTTCAGCCTTATCTGGTCCATCAGTGCTTCTGTTGACGAGGACGGACGCAAGAGGATGGACAACTTCCTACGGGAGATGGAGGGCACCTTCCCGATCAAGGTCCTCTATAGAGCATAATGATAATACAATAATTACATACAAAGTCAAACTCTCTGCACTTTATATTCAGCAAAACAATTACAGCTATCAGGTATTAAGTACTTGAGAGGAAAGTGAAAGTCTTTTCTTAAGGCGTGATACTAATAAGAGGTAATACTGTACTGACCAAATAAATAAATAAACATCCAAAACAAAAAGCACAACTAATAATAATAATAATAACATTCTCTAAAGCTTTAATGTAAACTCTTTCAGGACACGGTTTATGAATACTATGTGGACACCAAGAACAAAACCTGGGCTTCTTTTGAAGATAAGCTGACAAAGGGCTGGCGTTACAATGCCAAGTAAGTAACCAGGTGGTCTTATGTATCCCACATGAGCTGTATCTGTGTGTCTGCCCATCCAGTTCCTTTTACATTTATAAATACTCGATGGTATAACCTAGCACTAACATCTGTATCCCTCCCTCCTGCAGTGCTCCGTTCTATAAGATTATGGTTCCTACAGTGGACACAGTTCGATACAACTTCCTGGCTAAGGCTCTGGTGATGGGTCGGTACCCGGTGCTGCTCACTGGGCCGGTGGGCACCGGTAAAACTTCAGTGGCCCAGAGCATCCTGCAGGGCTTGGATAATAAGTGGACAGCTCTCACTGTCAACATGTCTTCACAGGTTGGTGCCTGTGCATGGTCTGTGTGTGTCTGCGTATGCATTGTTCTTCTATTCTTTTAAATAAACAGTTTGCCTTTAGAATCTAAAACATTGTCTGATTACAGTTTGTGATTTACACATAGGTTTAGTAATAGCGTTAGCATCAGCCTTAAGTTTAGGTAGAGTAAAAGCATTTAGTCATGAAGGTTTAGGGAATAATATTTAATAATAGTCCATAAAAGAAATGTTGTGTATGTTGTAACAGCGACGGTTTAGAAGTGGTTTAAGTTTTTGATCTTTTATTTAGCCCTCTTTATTTACGTGTCTGTCCACTGTCCATGAAGCTTAAGGTTATAATTGGAATAGTTGGAATAGTTCTGGTTTGTCCTTCTGTGCCAGACATTCCTCTCCCTTGGCTTTGTTTTCCTCAAGAGAAAGATGGGATATAACCCCGATATGGTTTTATATTTTGAATATCCTTTATGTTTACTAGGCCGCAGCAAACATGCTGTCATAGAGTATAATCTATAGATGCAATAAATGCATATTAGCACATCTCATCTGTCAGCTAAATATAACCTGAGCAAGCCGCCCTCACAGCATGAGTCACATAGAGGAGTTAGAGTACAGGTGTTTAGTGTGCTTGTGCTTTTTTCCAACCATCTTTTCTTCACACTCTGCTTCCTCTAGTTTACCTGCTCATCCACTGCAGTCTCTGAGTGGCTGACTGTTCCCTATCTTTCTATCTGTCTATGTTATGCACTAACCATTTGTTCACTTATGTTATCTAATGTTGTAATGTCCTGTAATGCTGTGTCATTTGTTTGATAACTTAAAAGCACCTACTCAAATACATAGTCATACACACATGTTTCACAATTAACTGTATGATATATGACATAGTTTATCATAACATTAGGTACACAATGAAACATACCATTTCATCTTTTCTGTATCTTTGTCTCTCTCCAGACCACCTCTAATAACATCCAGGCCATTGTGGAAAGCCGCATAGAGAAGAGAACCAAAGGCGTGTTTGTGCCAGCAGGTGGCAAGCGCTTGCTGTGGTTCCTGGATGACCTCAACATGCCAGCCCATGACCTCTTTGGCTCTCAGCCACCGCTGGAACTGCTACACCTCTGGATCGACTATGGCTTCTGGTACGACCGCCAGAAACAGACCCTAAAGTTTGTCAAGGTGAGAAATGGCATTTTTGATGGTGGCAGGAGTGAAGTCTGTTTTTAGATGAGCACGAGATAAATACATTATAATGTATCTGCCTTCTCAGTCCCTCCTCCATAATTACCTCTTAATTACCATTCTTTCTCAGTGTGTGGGACAAGAGCTTCACATGCGTGATGTGTTTGTTTCATAGGTATGTGTTTCTGAGGTCATTCAAATCTGCTGTTTTCTGTTGTGTGTGCTTTATTAGGACATGTTCTTGTTGGCATCCATGGGGCCCCCTGGTGGAGGGAGGACTCACATCTCTGGCCGCTTGCAGAGTCGATTCAACCTCATCAATATGACCTTCCCTCATGTAAGACCTACTGACTTTCACTGACCTCTCCTGACCTTTAGCGATTATCTTTTCTTTTCAACAATGCATTTCAGCCGGGTTGATCCTGATATTCCACCTACATTTTATCATCTTTCATCATCATTTGTCGACCACTTTTTCTTCTCATCATACAGGAAATACCCTGAATATGATTATAGCCATAATGATAATCAAACCACTGCAAAATTGCACACTCTCATATCCAACACTCAGGAGATTATGATTGTCTGAAAGTGTGCCTGCAAATGTCGCCCGTCCTTGCTAATGTCATCTTCCTCCTCTTCTCTTTGTATTCTCATTTTTGTTTGTTTGTCTTGATTTGTTCGATTTGGCATTTTTGTACTTTCATTGCTCTCTCCCTCTTCAGCTCACCTCTTGTCTCTTTTCAGTCTTTTTCAATTTTCTTTCATCTCTGTTGTTGTGCTCCTTTGAACTTTTCCCGGCCCGTCTGTTTGTCATTCCACTTGTACTGTTTCTCGACTCCTCTCTTCACCCAGCTTTTTGTATTGCCACAAGAGAACAAAATACATTTGCTTTTGCAATTGACTTGAGCCATAATACATTCAGGAAGTAAACACTTGAGTTCTCTTGACTCGTCGACAACATGAAATGAAATTATTCCACCCCTTATAAAACTCCTGTTCTGCTCTTCTTCCATTACCACTTTGAAATCCATGTCTGTTATTGACATTGCTGTATCATTTAAAAGATGCACCAAACTTGAACAGACCTTTATTTTCTGCACGCAGGAGTCCCAGATCAGGCGGATCTACAGTACCATGATCAACCAAAAGCTAGAAGGGTTTAAAGAGGAGGTGAAGCCCATTGGAGAAATTCTGACTCAGGCCACCTTAGAACTGTATTATGCTGTTACAGCTCGTTTTCTTCCAACTCCAGCCAAGATCCACTACCTCTTCAACCTCAGGGATATCTCCAAGGTACACAATAATACATAAAGATGGGTGAGATCGATATAAGTATACCCACATGCACACACATACATGTAGTAGCTCAAATGTGTTCTTTAGAAAATACAACTGGAGCCTGTTTCACAAAGGGAGTTCAACTTAGGAAAGCACTCAATACTGAGCCTCACATTGGTCATTTGGGTAACCAGTATCACTGGCTCTGGTAACTTATTTTCTTGAAATTTACTGAGGGAAAAGTCTGATCTAAATGTTTCTCTCTTCTGTGTTTATGACTTGCCAGGATAATCTTGTAAAATTCTTAATTGTTTTTCAATCTGTGAAAACTGCTGAAGAGCACCACTACCCCGTACATATATTGTGTGTTGGCAAGTTATGCAACATTACTGTCTTGTGGCAAGAAATGTATTTTAATCGTAGCTAATCTGCCGCTTTTAGTGCCATTTTGAACATGGGGGTAGTGGTGCATTTAAGCCTCTTGTGGCCGTAATGAGTACTACAACAACAAACAAAACACAAAGTGAAAACAATTTAGATCAGACTTAGTAATACAACATATAATCAACAAATACTATATAATGTAGTATTAAAGGTTACGATACACTTCCACAAGTTACCCCGCAGTATGTATAGTAAAAATCAGTTGCTTCTTTACCAGCTGCAACATTAAAGAGATGAGCACATTAATGCTATAATAATTCAATTCAATAATTAAAATGATTATAAAACAATAATATAATACATTATTCTGAAAGGTGCTTTAAGTATATTTAGATGCAAATACCTTTGTCCTTTTACTTAAGTACAATTTTGAATGCAGAACCTTTACTTGTAACAGAGTATTTCTACTCTATGGTATAAATACTTTGACTAAAGTAAAAGATCTGATACTTCTTCCACCACTGCGTAGGTCACAAAGGTTCTTTATGTCTTCCCCCCCCCCCCCATTCTAGGTGTTTCAAGGCCTGCTAAGAGCTCATCCAGATTTCCATGATACCAAACACAGCATCACTAGACTGTGGATCCATGAGTGCTTTAGGTAACCAAGCACATTTATTTGACTTTCTCACAACATTATTGCATATTTACTATAGGATATATCCAGTTGGGAATGTTTCTACTTTATTTTACATTGGCCAAAACATACAGGTGTTTTTGTATGTTTATATTGGATAATGTTTGTTGTCTATGTTTTGATTCCAGGGTTGTCTCAGACCGGCTGGTAGATCATTGTGACTCGGAAGCCTTTGTTGCTTTGCTGGGGGAGAAACTGGGCTCACTCTTTGACCTCCCGTTCCACAGCATCTGCCCCAACAAACAACCGCCAATATTTGGTACATTTATTACAATGCACAGCAATATCAATATCACACCAATGAGTGTAAAAATACTCTAACAGCTGAGATATGGATCGGTAATGGACTGTGGTTGCATTATGAAAGCTATTAGACTAAAGAGTGTGTGTGTGTGTGTGTGTGTGTGTGTGTGTGTGTGTGTGTGTGTGTGTGTCAGGTGATTTCCTGGGTGAGTCTCATGTGTATGAGGACCTACTGGACATGAAGGGCCTCAAGACGTTCATGGAGACCCAGCTGGAGGACTACAACCTGACACCTGGCGTAGTGCCCATGAGCCTGGTGCTCTTCCGAGACGCCATTGAACACAGTGAGAACACCACACTCACGTCAACACATCCTCTTATACACATTTAAATGGGCACAAAGTGCAGAAAGATTCCCCTGATGCATCAAGCCATCTCATTCTGTCCAGTCAATCCAGTGCATTACCACAATCAATTTGTGAAAAGCACAGCATGAAGGCGCAGCTAAAAGCTACCCTGTAGTTGAGAGAGAAGGCCTCTCAGCACCAGGCTCTGACACGGCTGTCAATCAGCCACTTGACCACACGCCACTGCAAATCAATTGCACTACATTGGAAACAACATGAATAAACACTAGTTGTACGTATCGTTGGTTTGTCCTTGTGTGCAGGGATTTTTTTCAACATACTGAAGCTCCATGAAGCGATATGTAAATATTAGAACAGGTTGCACACTATTAAATGGAGGTGGAAATGAAAATGTGTATGTCTAGATTTTGTCCCACAGTTATAAGAATGCTGTAAATAAAGGATTTCAGAATAAATGTATGATCTGGGTAATATTTGTGTTTCCACAGTAACCCGTGTTGTACGTGTGATCAGTCAGCTCAGAGGCAACATGCTGCTCGTTGGCGTTGGAGGCTCTGGTAGACAGAGCCTGTCAAAAATGGCCGCCTCCATCTGTGAATACCATGTATTCCAGGTGGAAGTCACAAAGCAGTACCGGAGACAGGATTTTAGAGAAGGTGAGATCAAACACAATTCTATTACATTTACAGATGTTTGAGAACGGGTAAGTATGTACCTGTTGTCTGGAATGACAACTCAAACCAAAGATCAAAATGAAACCGGATTAGAACAAACATGGACCATATGTTCTTTAATATTTAGTGTAAAGCACGACACATTTTAGCTCCTGATTCACCTGAATTGCACAATTATCCCTCTCATCCCATCTTTAGTCAATTACATTATATATAGGGGATTTCTCTGTCTTTTTGTTGTTGTAGACATCAAGAAGCTATACCGGTTGGCTGGTGTGGACAACAAGCCCACAGTCTTCCTGTTCAACGACACACAGATCGTAGACGAATCCTTCCTGGAGGATATCAATAACATCCTGAGCTCTGGCGAAGTGCCTAACCTCTACAAGCAGGACGAGTTTGTTGAGGTCTGTGTTGCCTTCAAATCCTATTAGCCTCCTGTCTGTCCATCTAACTATATGTTCTGTTTCTATTTGCATATTGCATTAACATTTTATTCATGGTTTAAATGAACTAAACTAAATGTTCAAACCGAAGGCAGTGAAGTGATCCAGGCTGACGTTATATATTATATTTTATTTGTATAGAGGTTTGGTATAAAATACTTTTATCTGGCATATCATTTAAGCACCGAATATGAATTATGTGTGAAGTTAAGATGCATTTGATCTATACTTACGAAACATCCAAATTCTGAATGTTTACAGTTGTTCAAAGAATCTTGTTTTTAATAAAACACACTGCATTTTACAAATGATCCAAATGAGCTATTAAGTGTGACACAGAGTCCGCCTCCTCTCGTCCAACCAGAGAGTCTCAAGTCATTTAATACCTAATTCCAATTCTCATAACATGTAATTGTAATCTTTCTACCTCTAGGTGTGCAATGCTCTGGCAGAGTCTGCCAGGAAAGAGAATGTCGTGGAGACTCCTGACTCCTTGTTTAGTTACCTGATAGAGCGAGTCAGGAACAACCTGCACATCGTGCTCTGTATGAGCCCTGTGGGAGAGCCCTTCAGGTACATTCTGATTTTGTTTCTTGCAGCACACTGTGTCTTATAATATATCCTGGTTCACAATATGTTCCTCGCTCCTCTTCTTGTCTCCTCTCTTTGAGAATCCTGTTTGCTCTTATTGTCCACACACATGTTTATGGAAACTAACACAGTATGAATCACGTTGCAATCCTCATACGCTGAAGTGTCCCAGCACTTCAGAAGCTTCTCTCCAGCAGCTGTACATGCACTGTTGCCTTAACAACAAGGGACTTCATGAAACGACCTTTTCATTTCATTGTCTTTTTTCATTTATTTCTAAGACACAATTAAACATTGGCATTCACAGTGGCGTCCAGCAGTCTGTATTTCTCTAGCTAGACAGATTTTTGCTTTTGTTTTATAATAACTGAATGAAGGAGGAATTTTGCCGAGATAATGTGCTTTTGATCCGTTCAAGCTGACACATCCAAGGCACTTAAATGAAGGGAATTTGAATACACTGGTGGTACAGGGTAACTATTCCCTGCAGTTTATCTCGGCAGCTCCTCAAAGTTACACTGGAGACGGTGGGTCGTTCGACGCTTGGTCTTGAGAAAAGGAGGCCATATTTACTTTGGTGATTCTGTAGCACGGACCTGAGGCTTACTGTATTTACAAACTGTGTGGCTGCCAGCTGTCTGCACACACACACACACACACACACACACACACACACACACAGACATAGTATGCAAACAGGTGGACACACATGTTCTGTTATTTATTCTCTCCGTCCCTTGTCACATGCATACGCACACATTTCTTCTCACAAAAACAACATTTCCCCCTCAAGCATTGATTGCCCAGTTGCAATTAGTGGGTATACAGGGTACTGGTCGCACATAATGCTGCTAATTGGGTTGGCAGGCACCATTACCCAGAGCTAATCACCATTCTCTGATTGACAAGGTGTCCTGGCCCTCTGACCACTAGCTGCGAGCAGGATCCATATCACATTGCCAGAGCTCAGGGAGTCCTGCTACACCAATTATCCAGCTAAACTCACTGACTCACAGCGTAGGTCTTCAGCTACTCTGCTGAACCTTATCGTAGATTGTTCAGAATGAGTCTGTTAAGAGCAAATGTAACTGCCTAAAGCTTGTCAGTCTATGTTAAGGTATTTAATTTAAAAAAACTGCATTAGTTTGAATGACTTTGAGGAATATCCAGGGTGCATAATGGCTTTAGCACCTGCTCTAGTTTACAGACCGTGTGTCCACATGGCTATAATGTGCATCATTATATTAACGGATTATATCTGAATACAAATCATAAATGGCTGTTTGCCAACAGGAACCGTATCCTCCATTACCCGGCGCTTGTCAACTGCACCAGCATCGACTGGTTCTGTGAGTGGCCCAAAGATGCTCTGCTGGAGGTGGCTGAGAGGTACTTGGATGGACTGGAGCTGGGCTCCTTGGAGGGGGTGAGGCATGCACACACGGTGCACACACACACATTTCTATGTTGTTAGCACTTGAACAGGGACGGAGAACTTTACTCTCCAGTTTTTCATGTTTTACCTCAAATTGTATTTACAGTTCAATCTTCAAAACCAGACTTCATTCACAGTGGATTCTTTAATCCTTTTCTAGAGACTTGATTTTCACTTGATATCAATTCAGTATTATTTTTAAAAAGTCCACATTATTATAGAGCAAGTATTTCCAAAATGTTTAGTAGTACTGTATAATATAATATATCATGAAAAGGGACTTTGACTGTGAACTGCACTGAACCCTTCTGTAACACATCAATGAATAAATAGTAAATCATTTGACTCCTGAAGTTGCATTCAGGTCAACATGTTAACATATGCTGCATGATGTTGTAGATCCAGACAAAGGTTGCCAGTATCTTTGTGACCACACACCAGTCGGTTGCACAGGTCTCCCAAAGGATGAAGTTGGAGCTGAGGAGACATAATTATGTGACACCCACCAACTACCTGGAGCTGGTGTCTGGATACAAAAAGTAGGCCCCTCTTCAAAGTTACTCCTTCACTTAGTCTTGCTTCTCTGTCCTTCTGTTTTTGCACCACCTTCATGTGTGTCGTGTGTGTGTGTGTCCATCCAGGCTGTTGGCAGAGAAACGCAGTGAGTTGGGGGAGCAGGTGAGCAAGCTGCGTAATGGCCTTTTCAAGCTCAGTGACACACGGGTGAAGGTGGAGGCCATGTCTTTAGAGCTCGAGGAGGCCAAGAAGCAGGTGGCAGAGTTCCAGAAACAGTGTGACGAGTACCTGGCCGTCATTGTGCGGCAGAACAGAGAGGCTAACAAGCAGAAGGATGTAAGCAACACAAACATGTTTACATGCACACACAATTACTAAATAGATTAAAGTAATGATTTGATTAAGGCATTTACCAGGAGAATTTAGAAATGTTTACATTGGTGCTTTATGTTTGGAAAGGTGTGTGCTATTTGTCTAATAGGAACAATATACTGTATGTATGACACATTGGTGTGTGTCTGTGTTGAGGTGGTGAGTGCTAACAGTAAGAAAATCGGGGCAGAAGAGTTACAGTGTAAAGCCTTGGCTGAGAACGCACAGAGAGATCTGGACGAGGCTCTGCCTGCACTGGAAGAGGCCATGAAGGTACAGCGGTTTCCTGTTTACTTTTATAATTACGTGTCCCTCTGTGTTGGTAATTCTGCCTTCACTGCTCCCTTTGTTCATTATTGTGTCTGGTAATGATTACCAGTATTGATCCTTTATATTCAGTATATTTAACTGCTCTGTTTCTCTTTCTCAGTCAGCAAACAGTATAACATGCCTTCTAACATCCACACGTTCTCCTGTCCTCCCTCTGTTTCCACACAGGCTCTGGAGTCTCTGAATAAGAAGGACATGACAGAGATCAAGTCGTATGGCCGTCCCCCGACCCTGGTGGAGACGGTGATGACGGCAGTCATGACCCTTCTGGGCAAAGAGCCTACCTGGGCAGAGGCCAAGAGACAGCTGGGTGAGAGACAGCAACAGTGCAGAGTTTAGGGAAGGATGAAGGGAGGGCTTAGCAAAGAAACAAAGTAATTGAGATAACTGAAGTGCTCCAACAATGAATGGAGTAAAAACCAGACAAGTACAGATTGTGTACAATTACACGGAAGAAAAGAAAGATGTAACTAGACAGAAGAGGATCACAGATACTATATTAGAAATGCGTTCAGCACTGCCATTAGAAAAGAATCACTCTTTCTTTGTGATGACTGCTTTTTATGTCCTTGTTTTTGCATTTATGACAATTGATTGTGAATTAAAATTGTCAATGAGTACTATTGAGTTTATAAGGTCCAATCCTACCCAGGTGTAGTGCGGCATACTGAAACAGACACCCAATTAGAAGAACATAAAACATTTATTCCAACGGGTCATTTGATACCTTTTGGCATTGCTGACACATTTTATTTAACACTCATCACATGATGTGAGCCTGGCTCTAACTCTCTCATTCACAAGCTGTGGACAAGGTCAAAAGAAAAAGGGAAACATTAAAACAAAGTAACTTATTGATTGAATTAAAAAAGAGATTTAATTTTAAGAGAAATTGGGCAAAACTATTTTCTTTCCCATAGTTTTCTGACCTATGTGACCTTGTTTCTGACAGGAGAGTCTCACTTCATCAATACATTAGTTAACTTTGACAAGGACAATATATCGGACCGTGTGTTGAAGAAGATCGGCCAGTACTGCAGACAGGTAGACTTCCAGGCAGAGATCATCGGCAAAGTATCGCTGGCCGCCAAGTCCCTCTGCATGTGGGTCCGAGCCATGGAGGTAAAAGTCTCAAACTTTCACACATTCTTACAGATATGAATAGTCACCATAAACCCACAGGGGGGCACATAATACTTTGTAATTCATCATTTGTAATTAGTTATTGTTTATAGTAACGCACAAACTGGGGCACAGCGTACACATAGCATAGCAGAAGAAAGCATTTGTTAAAACAAGCACAGCAACAAGACATATAACAAAACAATAAGACCTCTTTGGTAATTGTTTTTTAATGTGGCCACCGGTGACTTGTATTGCTATCTTTGTCTTCTTAGAAAGAGGACCATAATTGTTCAAAGTTATCTTTACTGTGTTTTCCTCAACATTTTCCATGCATATGTATTTGTCACAGTGTATCTTGATCTTAGTTATTATTAGTTAGTTATTATATGAACAGGAAAATAGAAAGCAAAACGTAATCCATGGATGTGTGTTGTTCCTTGAGGTTTATGGGAATACCTTCAGGGTGGTGGAGCCAAAGCGGGCCCAACTGAAGGCTGCTATGTCCCAGCTTGCAGAGAAACAAGCTTCGCTGGCTGCGGCCCAGGACAAACTACGAGAGGTGTGGAGCCCGTTAAGTCTAAAAACCAGCCTGATAGACATTTAAATACTATTTCAAGTCAAGTCAACGAGTACAACAGTAGCACATATAGTCCAATTTACATTTGGCAAGACCAATGTGATATTAGATATAACAGCTGTGTGTGTGGGCAGGTGGGCGAGAAGCTAGACCAGCTGCAAAAGGAGCTCGGTGAGAAGCTGGCCACGAAGGAGAGTTTGGGGAAGAAATCGGATGAAATGGAGATGAAACTGGACCGAGCTGACAAACTGGTGACTGGACTGGCTGGAGAGAGGGTTCGCTGGGAGGAGAGAGTCACTGTAGGCCATACACACATGCACACACACAACAACAACAACAACAACATTCTCCTACTCAGATGCACCTGTAATCGGTGTGTGTGTGTGTGTGTGTGTGTGTGTGTGTGTGTGTGTGTGTGTGTGTGTGTGTGTGTGTGTGTGTGTGTGTGTGTGTGTGTGTGTGTGTGTGTGTGTGTGTGTGTGTGTGTGTGTGTGTGTGTGTGTGTGTGTGTGTTCCTCAGGGTCTTGAAGAAAACATGGGATACCTGGTGGGAGACTGTTTGCTAGCAGCATCTTTCCTGTCCTACATGGGACCCTTCCTTTCCAACTACAGAGACGAGCTGCTTGCCATCTGGATGAAAGAAGTGAGGCACACAAATATACACACACCTCAAAAGAATATGAATATGCTCAGTGAAAAACTTGCCATATATTTGAAATGAAATGTTATAATTCCCTGCTGTAGTTTTACCCCACTCCTTGTATCTCTTTGTACTCGCTCTCTTTGTTTACCTCTCGCTCTCTGTTTGTCCTGTCCTCAGGTACGGGACTTAGCGATCCCATGCATGCCACGCTTCAGTTTTGCAGTTTTTCTGTCCCGGCCCACAGCAGTGAGGGACTGGAACATGCAGGGTCTGCCCTCCGACGCATTCTCTACTGAGAATGGAGTTATCGTCACCCGTGGAAACCGGTCAGTACATGAAGACACAATTTGTTATTAAAGGGTTTGTTAAGAATCCTATTTTAAAAATGCTTTTGAACAATCATGCAGTAAATACAAGTTGACTTGTTTTATTTCTTTCCCTTCTTTCAAGATGGCCGCTGATGGTGGACCCTCAAGGCCAATCTCTGAAGTGGATCAAGAATATGGAGATGAATAGAGTAAGTACTTGACTCAGCCAATCTTATTCTGATCTTATTTAACGTTCTTGTGTCGTGACTGTTGGAGAAGTTCTGGAAACATGGATATTTGAGTGTCTGCAAAGGAAAGATTTTCCAGAGAAGATGCAGTCACATTGTTACGAATGATTTATTGTATTTGCAGCTACAATGACAATGTTGCACGCAGTAGATCACTTTGTTTCAGAGCCTCAGACTGTGTTTTGTTTTAAGCAAACCTGGTAACTGTTTCACCAACAGAGTTCAGCGCAACTTTGCACAATATAAATGGAATTAACTTCCAACGAACTTCATTTTGAACATTTTTAGAGATGTGAGTTTGTTTGTGTGTGCTTGTGTGTGACAAGTGGTGATTTGTTGTGTGTCTTATCTCTGCGCTCCTGTGTACATGTGTGTGTCAACATGTGCAGGGTCTGAAAGTAATAGACTTTCAAATGCCAGACTACCTGCGGGTGCTGGAGAACGCCATCCAGTTTGGGAATCCTGTTTTGTTGCAGAATGTCCAGGAGGAGTTGGACCCCTCTCTCAACCCGATTCTTAACAAGTCCCTGACACGGATAGGTCAGACCTACACCCATATAAAAACACACACGCAGTATATAGACCAATTCACAAATTAAAATAGCAACTGTCAAAGTTTTTTGAAGTAAGACTTAAGCAAACATGTGTGTGTGTGTTCTTTTTCAAGGCGGCAGACTGATGTTGAAGCTGGGTGACAAGGAGTTGGAGTACAGTCCAGAGTTTCGTTTCTACATCACCACCAAGCTGTCTAACCCCCACTACACACCAGAGATTTCTACAAAGACCACCATAGTGAACTTCGCTGTCAAGGAGCAGGTGTGTGTGTGTGTGTGTGTGTGTGTGTGTGTGTGTGTGTGTGTGTGTGTGTGTGTGTGTGTGTGTGTGTGTGTGTGTGTGTGTGGGCTCCTGTTCATAATTGTGTACTTCTCTATATGTGTGCATATCCTCATTTGAGTGCACATAACTTTGAAAGTATGAGCTGCTGTCCTAAATTGTCTGTTTGTGTGTGTGTGTGTGTGTGTGTGAAGGGTCTGGAAGCCCAACTCCTGGGAATCGTGGTGCGCAAGGAGCGTCCAGAGCTCGAAGAACAGAAGGACTCTTTGGTGATCAGCATTGCGTCTGGCAAGAGAAGCCTGCAGGAGCTGGAGGATGAGATCCTCAGGTTGTTGAGCTAGTAACAGTATTGTTACAAATGCAATAACAAATTGTTCCATTTGTTGTCGTCTCGGGGTGCAAGCAACAATTATTTCATTGTAGATTAATCTGTTGAATATTTTCTCGATTGTATTATATTACATCCATTCTACAAAGAGGAGTAAAGACACCAGAAAATATTAGAGGATTATTTTCAAAACTCAAAGTGCTACAGAGTAAAACAATGGTTAAAGTCTAGCAAAATGCTCTGTTAAAAAGATGTGTTTTTAGGCCTGTGGCGTCCTCAGATGTTCAGGGAGAGCATTCCACAGTCTGGGAGCGGCAGTGCAGAAGGCACGATCTCCCATGGTTTTGAGCTTGGTCCTGGGGGGAAGGAGGAGGTTAGCCTTTACAGAACGGAGGTTTCTTGTGCAGGTTTGTGGGGTGAGCGGTTCTCTGAGGTAGGATGGAGCATTTCCGTGAATGCACTGATGGGTGTAAAGGGAGATTTTATAATCAATCCTGAGTGAGACCGGGAGCCAGTGCAGTGATTTGAGGATGGGTGTGATGTGTTCGTACTTTCACACTCTCATCAGGATCCTAGCAGCGCTGTTCTGGATGTATCGCAGCTTCTGGATGTTTTTGCTAGGAATCCCGATGAGAAGTGCGTTGCAGTAGTCAAGTCTGGAGGAGACAAAGGCATCGACAAGCTTTTCAGCATCTGACAGAGAGAGTGTGGGGCGGAGTTTGGCAATATTTTTGAGGTGGTAGAAGGAGTTCTTGTATGTTTGTCTGATGTGGGCCTCAAAGGTCAAAAGAGAAGCCAGTGATTAACACCCTAACCTCCATTATCTCATTTAAACTTTATAGTCAAGTGACCTGATCCCTAAACTCTTTCATATTTTAAGACGTTACCAATTATATTCAGCTACGAAGAAAAGCTGGAACAGTACAGAGCGATGTTGCTATGGAGATGATGCACGGTTCGTCTGCGTTGGTGTAAACTGGCAAATTTCAGAACGTTGCGGAAAGTAGTTGCAAGTTTCAACTCGTCATCTTTGATCTGAACTGGGCTTCATGCGTTTGTGTTTGCATATGTTTTTCTTGGTCTGTTGTGCTCTGTAGGGAGTGTAGCAGGCTGTGTTTTGTTGTATATTTATGTCTATAGGTTTTCTTTATGACGTGTGCGTGTGTGTCTACTCTTCCAGGCTCCTGAATGAGGCGACTGGCTCACTGCTGGACGATGTGCAGCTGGTGAACACTCTGCAGACATCCAAAGTGACAGCCACTGAGGTTTCAGAGCAGCTGGAGAGCAGTGAACAGACCGAGATCCAGATCGACTCTGCTCGAGAGGTCAGGTGGAGGGGTGGAGGGATTGGGGCGGAGCGGGATTTGGGTCTTATGATAGAAAAGCTTTACGGTTTTGGACTATTCGTAAGATAAAGTAAGCAAATATAATCAAGTATTCCCATAAGTTGTGACAATTCAATTTACACTTAATATTTATATAATATAGAAATTGATAATGTAAATGGTTCATTTGCGTGTCAGTTTGTGCATACAGGATGTGGTTATAACTTTAAATGCTCTTTCTTAACAGGCCTATCGCCCATGTGCCCAGCGAGCCTCCATTCTCTTCTTCATTCTAAACGACATGGGACGCATTGACCCAATGTACCAGTTCTCACTGGATGCCTACATTAACCTGTTCAACCACAGCATAGAAAAGAGCAAGCGCAGCCACAAGCTGGAGGAAAGGATCACCAACCTCAATGACTTCCACACATACGCAGTATACAAGTGAGCGAGGACGCATCAAGAGAGACATACTATAGCATCGTAGCCCTTAATGCTACAGTAGCAAGCAACTGTGTGGTTTTTATCTCTTCACGTATTGGTTCATTAAGTTTCTGATATGATCAGTCAGAAACATACACTATGTCTGTTGAGTTACTAACTCCGTGTATTGTCCTCTGCAGGTACACGTGTCGTGGTCTGTTTGAGGTCCATAAGCTGCTTTTCAGCTTCCAGATGTGTGCCAAAATCCTGGAAGTGGCTGGCAAACTCAACATGGATGAGTACATGTTCTTCCTCCGAGGAGGACTCGTAAGAAAACACAGAACATACTCAAACATCTGGTGTTTGCCTCATTTGATTTAATATAATCCAACTTTTAATTCTCAAAGGCTTGGAACACACTTAATGCCCCAAAAGACATTCTACTGCGTATTTAAAGATTGAGCCATTAGGGGAATCATTTTCATAACTACCTTTCTTCATCAGTGACTGATGAATATCCATTGAACAAGTCTGGTGCTGTGTGATTAATGTGTTGGTGGGTTGTTTGGTCTAGTTATTGACACACCGATGAAAGGATAGTTTGACTGATTGATGGGTCTGCTTCTAGGTACTCGATAAGGAGGATCAGATGGACAATCCCTGTACCACTTGGCTGGTCGACTCCAGCTGGGACAACATCACAGAGCTGGATAAGCTACCAAACTTCCATGGCATCATGGCCTCCTTTGAGCAGTACCCCCCGAGACTGGAACCTTTGGTTCACCAGCGCTGAGCCAGAGCATGCTTCTCTACCAGGTCTGTGTGTGTTGTGGTCGGGTTTTCTTCTTCTTTGGTACTTTGTTACTGTAGAAAATTGTTCCCACTATGAATGGTATATAATATTAGTGTACTCGACTGACATTGGTGTGTGAGAAAGGCTGCTGCTAAAGAATGATAGTGACAATAGAGAATGTGTTGGTAACTGTAAATGCTTTCTGTATTTGATTTGTGTGTGCATACAAGTTCCAGTTTATTGTATTACTACACAGCTAGGCTGCTGGAATTAATCTCAGTACAGATGGAATGGCTGTGACAGTCCAACACAAACAATATCAGTACAACCAGCATGCTATACCCCAGTGATGATGAACATATGTCTTCTTCTCTGCTTTTTCTGAACACTGAGAATCTATGAATCTTTGGTTCACTGAAGGGATGGAAGAGAGCAAGAGTGTGCATGGGTTTGTATGTGTGGGTGTTGTGTGTGCCTTGTTTTGCTTTATTTCATTTGTAGGAATTAGTTTTGACAAAGTTCAGCTCAGTATGAATATTCCCCCGCACAGGCTGCTGATGTACATTACCATCCTACATTTCTCTCAGCCTTTAACCTCATAGCAGTTTATATGTGTTCACAACTCTTTCCACATGTTCATCATACATCTTCCCTTCATTTCCAAACAGCTCACTTTCACCCCTGTATTTCCTGGTTTTAATCTTCCTCTCTTTTTTTCTCTTTCCAGGTGATTGGGAGAATAACTGTAATGAGCTCCAGAAGATGCTGATAGTGCGCTCTCTGCGCCAGGACCGTGTCTCACTGTGCGTCACCGCCTTCATTGTTAAAAACCTTGGCTCTCGCTTTGTGGAGCCGCCTGTTCTCGACATGAAGGCTGTGAGTGTCTGCTGTTATATATTTAATCCCTGTTGCTTCCTCTGTCTTTAGTATTAGATTGGAATGAATCACATTTGTTTAATTTGATTGGATTGAAAACGGTTGGCTCATCCATGCTCACTTTCTTTCTTTTCTACCCTATCTGTTCTCTCCCCAGGTTGTGGAGGAATCCACCAGCAGGACTCCTCTTGTCTTTGTTCTGTCGCCTGGGGTGGACCCCACAGGAGCCCTGCTGCAGCTGGCTGAGGCCTCTGGTATGAGCAAGCACTTCCATGCTCTCTCTCTGGGCCAGGGACAGGCCCCCATCGCCCAGAGCATGATAGAGGAGGGCGTCAAGATTGGTACGACACCAACTGCTCTGTTTTTCTTCTAGCTCATCTGTCTCTGGTTCATTCACTTACTAAGAAGTGCTGATCCTTTCTTTTAGTTTCAAAAGTTGCTTGTGTTTGACAAAATGTATAAAGTACTTGGATTAAGCATTTTCCACCACAAGATTACCTGAACACGCAAAAACAACTAGACATGAGTACCACCTACATAAAACTAAAATGGGAAACACTTGTATTCCAGAAGAAGTCTGGACAAAATATTGTGAAGTAAAGTCGAGGAAATGAAACTCAAGCTCACGGAGAATGTTTGACTGGACGAGTCTTTGTAGATATTTTATCAAACCTGCTCAGTATCACCACTCGGTGTCTTCCTGCTGCTGGAGGAATGATGGCTCCCTGTAAACCAATCACTTGTTTTGGGCCTATACACAAGTAATACTTTTTGGTCTCTTTCTCTCCTTCTTTCAGTTACACTTAAAAGAAATCTTAAATGAAAAACACCCTATGAAAGTACGTGTATGTAACCATGTATGTATTTACCCCATTACATGGATCCTTCTGTAAATATAAAAACATTCAGTGTGGACTGCTGCTGTAATGTGATCCTCAAAAAAGAAGAAAAAAAAACTACACAGGTCATATCAGTTTATCTCAAGCTCTCTCCTTCTCTGCCCAGGTCACTGGGTGTTCCTTGCCAACTGCCACCTCTCTCTCTCGTGGATGCCTGAGCTGGACAAGCTGGTGGAGCAGCTACAGGTGCAGAAGCCGCATTCAAACTTCAGACTGTGGCTCAGCTCTTCACCACATCCCGAATTTCCCATAACCATCCTGCAGGCTGGCATCAAGATGACCACTGAACCACCAAAGGTACATGCGCTCACACACAAAGACTTGAGATATATATATATAAGATATATACGACTTACATGTCAACAAACCTACTTAGAAGTTCTTGGTATATTGACTTTTATTTGCGTACACGTATTTTACAGTAAGATACACCACCTACATGTTACCCCTCCATAGTGTTAACACCATGTTGTCCTCAGGGAGTGAAAGCCAACATGAAGCGTCTGTACCAGCTGGTGACAGAGGCTCAATTCAACCGCTGCTCAAGACCTGGACTCTACAGGAAGATGCTCTTCTCCCTCTGCTTTTTTCACAGCATCCTGCTGGAAAGGAAGAAGTTCTTACAGCTGGGCTGGAACATTATCTATGGATTTAACGATTCTGACTTTGAGGTCAGTATCATCTGATACTGAAGGAAACAGTGACAGCTGAAGTTAGAAAGGCCATTTGATAGCCTGTCAGAGTGAGGGCCAGTTAGACTAATGGATAATGACAATCTAGTTCAAATGTATGAGACTAAATCCTATTGTTATAATGTCTTCTTCTCCATTGTATCTTTACTGATTCTTTCTACTTTCTGCAGCACAGAATTTGTACTTCTTGCTTTACTTCTTGATCTGAATCAGTCAGTGTGTTAAGCTCATCGTCCTGATCCCCCCCCCCCCAGGTGAGTGAGAGTCTGCTGAGTCTGTACCTGGATGAGTATGAAGAGATTCCCTGGGATGCTCTGAAGTACCTCATTGCTGGGGTCAACTATGGAGGTCATGTAACAGATGACTGGGACAGACGTCTTCTAACCACATACATCAATGACTACTTCTGTGACGCTGCTGTAAGCCAGCCCTTCTTCAAGTAAGAGGCTGTAACACACACACATTTATTTGGCCACATCTTAGTAAAGCAGTATAAATTTAAGTGCACACTGCAAATATTTTTGTATCAATCAAAAAAGTATGTATTGCAAATAAACACATGCCTAGACATTAAGACATATTTTAGTCTTCAAATGTGCATACTGTCCTCAAAAGTCTGGCTGCGTCAAGAAGCTCCTTACAGGTCGCAGAGTACCAGCACCACCAAGTGCACAATCACATTATTACAATTCCAGAAGTGTAGACACATCGTTGCACTTGAACATGTTCAGGAACTCTTAGTGCGCAGCTATTTTCTCCCTTCATTTCTAACCAAGCAATCAGCATTTCTAAGTGGAAATCTCTCTCTCGAATTTTAAACATGTCAATATATTAACACTTTATATATATTTTTTGGCTGTACTACATTACATTAGGTGAGATGAAATAATCTCTACAGGAAAATGGTGTTTTGTACATTGTTTCTAAATATCCCTGACTTTGTCTTCTGTCAAACCCCTTCATCGCAGGTTGTCCTCCTTAACCTCCTATTACATCCCCTGTGATGGTCCCCAGGCCTCATACAAAGAATATGTCAGCACCCTGCCGCCCACAGAGCACCCTGAGGTGTTCGGCCAGCACTCAAATGCCGACATTGCGAGCCAGATCGCTGAGACCAGGACGCTGTTTGACACCCTGCTCTCCCTGCAGCCCCAGGTCACCAGCTCCACTGCTGCCGGGGCCCAGCCCAGTAGAGAAGATAAGGTGAGGGGGGAGCAAGTAATGAGATGAACAATGTAACATGGACACTATAGTCCAGCAGTATACTGGGCCATACAGTAAATATGAGTATAGAGTATATTATAGATTTATTTAAGTATCTCCATGTAGTTAAAAGTTGGGAAACTCTTTAAATCTAACTTATTATTACTCAATAACAATAAATGTTGAAGATCTGCACTGCATGGACACAATATAACAAAGTTATCTGCATACCAATACAAGTAATTATGAGATTATCTTGGTTTAGTATTTAACAAGACATATATTGCATGCAATTGAGTGAATATTCTGTAATATCACACCCAGCAGCTCAGTCCCATCTTCCTGCTGTTAGATGGAACTCTAGCATTCATCTTTTAAGAAAGTGTTTCATGATTGAGTAGATTAATAACCTGCGAAACCCTGAGGGGCAAGTGAGAAAAAAATATTATGGCAATCCATCAAGTCGGATCTAAATTGTTTTCTCTCCTGTGTTTATGACTTAGGAAAAAGACGTCTTTCCAGGATAATATCTCCAAGTTGCTTCTCCTATAACTGTATTTTCACCTGACGAAACCTTTTTCCCACCCGTTTGCAATGTTCTTCCAGGTATTAGAGCTGTTGGCAGACGTCCGTGGAAAGATCCCAACAATGATTGACTACGAGCGCACCAGGTCTCTCTTCCAGGACAACCCATCACCTCTTAATGTGGTCCTGCTGCAAGAGATCCAGAGATACAACTCTCTGCTGGACACCATCATGTATGAACTCTTTGTTCCGTATCAAGTAGAAATGGTGCTGTGATGCCATATAGGTGCACATATACCATTACAGTGTACCAATACTTTGATGGGGCGACGTAAAGAGAGGAGGAAAACAAATGCTTTGCAAAAATATTGTTATGCTGTATTTGCACATCTTGCCCAAAGCAATACACTCAAGTAGTGTTATAATATAAACTAGCATTTGATCAGGAATAAAAAGTGACTTTACATTTAACAAAAGACCAATATAAACTCTCTAAATATGGCCAAAGGGAGAAACAACAAACAGAAGAAGTAATGAGCTTATTTTCCAGATAAAATGAATTGCATTAGTCGATTTATAGAGAATTAAGTGGAGCCATTCATGAGGTCAAACCCTTCCGAGGTGATTTAACAACATTGTTTGCTGCCGTAATGGGTTGTCCAATTGAAGTGGTTAAACCAATTGCACAAGTGTATCTGATTGCATCGCGAAAATCAAAACAGCGATTTTGACCGAGCATCAAAGATGCAAATCAGCAAACAATGACCCAATCACCCAGCCTGTGTATTTGTTCCTCTATGTGTGAGTGCACAGTAATTCCAATAGATCCAGACTATGAAGCAGTGACTACTAAACACCCAGAGTAATAGGGGGTCAAATTGACAGATTTGTTGCTATAACTGCGTATGTTGGTGTGTTAGTTCATCCCTGGCAGAGCTGGAGAAAGGGATCAAAGGCTTAGTGGTGATGTCATCCAGCTTGGAGGAGACCTTCCACTACATCTATGACGCCCGTGTACCACCGCTGTGGGAGAAGGTACCAGACACACAGAGCACCCACAATAACCCACACAATCTTCTTAAGTCTTCTTCCAAAACAAGTTCTTTTGAGGTTACAGGAAATAGATTAACACCGATATGCTTTACGGGCTTTATTCTCTGGTTATCTTTTCTCTGCTGCTTGAGGTGTGATTCTCAACTTCTCACTTCTTATTATGTATAGATGATGCACGTACACATGTGTGATGCATATGTGTATGAGGGGTGAGATCTCCAAAAAGTGCTGCTAGGATCAATAATATTAACTGTCCGCAGAATTTAGTGGATTTGAATAACACAAGATACTGCTGAGTGAGTCTACTTACAGTTATGAAAAGAAAGCTTTGAAAAAGGTACCAAAGCATGGAAACATCCAAGGTAAACAGTGAGACAAATGTAGCCTTTATTGGTTTGGCTGTACTGTACTGAATAATCAAGGATTGACCAAACATTTCTTTGTGCGGGTCGCAGATAATGTTTCAATACAGACAGACTACTATGTTTATATTTCCATTACTTATACTGACTTAATTTGAGCTAGGCCTTAGTCTCTTCAACAACATATTATAAACCCAAAATATGTTGTATTTGT